>NC_135505.1:144141953-144428359 GCF_052857255.1 Amblyomma americanum
CTGGCTTGGTCGATGAGGAGGAGGGCGAAAGGGAGGGGGAGGGGAAGGGCAGGCTAGGCCCCGGCAGCTCCTCGACCGTCCGTCCGTCCGGTTGGCCGCAAATGTATGCAGCCTGGATGCCGCCTCGCATGTCCTCGTCGACGGCTGCCGCTTGGGCTAGACGCGAAGACACGCTCCTCCAGGTTGCTTGTGTGTGCCGCCGACATGCCTGAGGCGCACTGGTCTGGAACTGGAGGCCAGATTTCTGGGGGGAAAAAATGACAGAGCGAAAAATGGTCGCGATACACGCATGAGCCACTGTTTCCGGAATGAGGAGGAATTTGTCCTCGGCGGCCATTTCGAAATGGCTCGCTGGCAGCGATTATGAACAGTGCCCAACACATGCGAAGAAAGTTAAAATAATGTGTCATTTATACACCACTGAAAAAAAAAAACTGAAAACAGCCCGATTTTAGGAGGAAGAGCCGCCGCGGTGGCTCAGTGGTTATGGCGTTCGGCTGCTGACCCGAAAGACGCGGGTTCGATCCCGTCCGCGGCGGTCGCATTTCGATGGAGGCGAAATGGAAGAGGCCCGTGTACTGTGCGATGTCAGTGCACGTTAAAGAACACCAGGTGGTTGAAATTTCCGGAGCCCTTCACTACGGCGTCCCTCGTTGCCCGAGTCGCTTTGGGACGTTAAACCCCCGTAAACCACAAACATTTACGAGAAAGATTAAAGGGAGGCGAACACCACTGCGCCGACTTCAACCGATTTTGAAGTTTGCAAATCAGTTGGAAGTCAGTGCGGTAGTGTTCGTGCTTCCTCTACTCCCTGTCCTAAAATCTCGACTGTTTTCTGGCTTTTGCTGCCATATGATTCACCGTCTAGCAGGATCCGGTACGTTCGCAAGTATCGCTTAGGTTTCGTGTGCAGTGTCGAGAAATAGTGGCTCATAGTTTTTTCATGCGACCTTTATGCATAGCACACTAGGACAGGCCTGGCTGGACCTCGCCGAGCTTACACGTTCCTTAATGCAAGTCCGTGTCAGGGATGTCTACAAAGTAAATAGACAAAGGGCCGCTTCCAACCTTCCCCCCCCCCCCCCCCCCCCCTTAGTTACCTTCCATCTACTCGTCGCACTTGCTGTTAGGCATTCAAGAGGTTGCATAACCGCTACCGCCGGCGAAATCTTCTAAAACAGCTCCCTGGTCATCTACCGTTCTGCGGTCTCGCTTACCCGTGCTATTATTTTACGCAATAAAGCAACTAGCAATTTCAGCTCCGGAAATTTTTTTATTGCTGTGTTGATCATAAATTTACATGATGGCTATTACCGCATCACTGATTAGCTTATGCGAAGATGCGCGACTCTGTTTAAAATCGTGGCCATTTAAAAGAGAAAAAAACCTGGCAGGTGCCAAGAAGTGGTTAAGGCGCTTGCTTCGACCATTGGAAGCCTGTTGCGCAACGCAGACGTGCACGCTGTAATAAGCCCGCCAAGAAGATACATTGAAGAAGCGACGATGTTGTGTGTAGGAGTCGGCAGCCGGTCGCACGCTTAACGCTAGCGCGCATTCTTTCTCGTGGGCGGAGGCAAGCTATACGATCCAATTTCCAATGCAGGAGGCAAGGTATCCCACGTCTCGCATTCTCTATTTTTATCGCGAAGTGCACTTTACTCCTGCTTGCTTATTTCCTGCATTCTCACTGTATAAATGCTGCACGAGATTTTTTTTTAATGTTCTTTAAAAAAAATACCTATTTGTTTGCGTCGACGTGGTAAAGCATTCTGTATCCAGTTCGTGTACATTTAGGCACTTCTCGCGATTAGGCACTCCTCGCGGCTCTACATGCAGGTCTCTAATTTGATGGCTACTTTTTTTCGAGTATTTTCCTTCGTCCTGTATGTGCGCTTCTTCAGCTCTCGTTGATACTAGTTAGTATTAAAAAGGTCTCACAACCAGATACGTATATCTGGTCGCGAGTTCTGTCGTCTTCATGCTTCCTGTCAGCACGAGAATAGGCACAAGGATGAAAAGGTCGATTGTTTTCTTTGAAATATTTATTTTGCGTATAGATGCAGGAATACAATATGAGCTTTCAGCAGTGTGTAATTACAACTGATTAAATTCTTCTCTGTGTACATCAAACAAAGGCAAATTGAAGACGTCAAAAATCAACACGAAATATCACGTGACGCGAAAATGTATCGACATGAACAAACAAAAAGAAACCAACAAACATGAAATTCACATGAAACGGCACAGAACAAGGCACGTGGGAAAGGCTTATAAAAACTAAATCGTTGTAACTTTAATTCATACCGGCAAGAGTTTGGTTTGGTCCCTGTTTCCTCGCGCCAATTCGCATTTCTCTAGATATGTTTCTTTCATAGTAGTTCTGGATCAAATAGTGCACCGTAGTTTCTGGTATACAGTCCGCGCCCGAAGCAAGAAGGGCTCAGTTTGCTGTCGGCAAACATTTTATTTTTTTACTAGATTTTTACTAGCCATGTCTGCAGCCCACACTTAAATATGTATGTACACGCACAGCGCCAGTATAAAAAACTAATTGTAGGATAAGCGTTGAGAATTTCATCCCATACTCGTTCTTATTGAAAAAAAAAATGCCCGGAAAGTACTGCACTCTAAACAGTTGTTACCCGCCGCGGTGGCTCAGTGGTTAGGGCGCTCGACTACTGATCCGGAGTTCCCGGGTTCGAACCCGACCGCGGCGGCTGCGTTTTTATGGAGGAAAAACGCTAAGGCGCCCGTGTGCTGTGCGATGTCAGTGCACGTTAAAGATCCCCAGGTGGTCGAAATTATTCCGGAGCCCTCCACTACAGCACCTCTTTTCTTCCTTTCTTCTTTCACTCCCTCCTTTATCCCTTCCCTTACGGCGCGGTTCAGGTGTCCAACGGTATATGAGACAGATACTGCGCCATTTCCTTTCCCCCAAAAAACCAATTATTATTATTATTATTATTATTATTATTATTATTATTATTATTATTATTATTATTATTATTATTATTATTATTATTATTATTATTATAAACAGTTGTTATCGGGTGCCGGAGTGGTGCGCTGCCCCATCTGGTGGCGTCTCCGGCGTTCGACGTTTTGTCCCTTCGGGCAGCAAGGGGAGGCCAGTCTCTGCTCCTGGCAAGAAAGATGAAGAAAGCGACGGCATTCGTGAGGGCTGAGGTCAACGAGGAAAATCCCGAGTTGTGGCGCTGTGTCGCAACAACCTGCAGCCGCTGTGACATGGCTGTGTGCAAAGAAGTGCCACTGGTCACCCGGAAATATAGAAATGAGGAAAAAACATCCGTGAGCACCCTTCCCCCAACCCCCTTTCCTACTCTGTTAGCGTGTGCGAAATTCAGTTGCTATAGGAAGGCTATAGGAAGGCGGTGGCTCAGTGGTTAGCGCGCTCGGCTACTGATCCGGAGTTCCCGCGTTCGAACCCGACCGCGGCGGCAGCGTTTTTATGGAGGCAAAACGCTAAGGCGCCCGCCGTGTGCTGCGCGATGTCAGTGCAGGTTAAAGATCCCCAGGTGGTCGAAATTACTCCGGAGCCCTCCACTACGGGCACCCCTTTCTTCTTTCACTCCCTTCCTTATCCCTTCCCTTACGGTGCGGGTTCAGGTGTCCGCCGAGGTGTGAGACAGATACTGCGCCATTTCCGTTCCCCAAAAACCAATTATTATTATTATTATAGGAAGGCGCATACTGCTCTAACGTGATCATGTCCAACATTCTTGGAGAAAAACTTTGAATATTCAGAAACTGTAAGGTAATGGTATAGAAATATTGTAATGGTCCATTCTTCAGACATGTAGCAAAACATTTATTTTTGGTGTTTCCATCACTCGCACCGAGCAGTTAAAACTGCCTTAGAAAACCAATGTGGAATGGTTTTGACGGTAGCAAAATTGTGAATAGCAAAAAAATTTTAATCCTGCCGATGGGAGATCTGCGGATGTAATGATTGTTATAGTGGAATGTTACAATATATGAAAAAAACTGTGCTCCTAAACTCTGTCCCCTTCAAAAATGCTTTTGTCCAGGATCGTTGGGTACGGCACAGCGTCTTACTGTAGTGTCATGCTTCCAGGGATGATGTTTACTATTTTTTCTCAGTATACCACTAATATGGTCATCTAAATTAAATTTCACTTGTGGACCTTACGTAGTGCACTTGTAAAATGAAAATAACCTAGGCGCCGTTACAAAGTATGTCCGCCCAGATCCGCCGCGGTAGCTGAGTGTTTGTGTCACTAGGCTGACCCGAAAAATGCGGGTTCGATCCCGCCCGCGGCGGTCGCATTTCGATGGAGGCGAAATTATATAGAGGCCCGTGTGCTGTGCAATGTCAGTCCTCGTTAACGAACCCCAGATGGTCGAAATCATCCGGAGCCCTCCACTACGGCGTCCCCTTTAGCCTGAGTCGCTTTGGGACGTTAAACACAATAAACTAAACCTAGTCTAAACTATTCCCGCCCGTCTCTATTGAGTAAGTGCAGGAAAAATGCATGAAAATGCGATCAGATGAAAATTTCGGCTGGTGGCGATGAATTAATGGCGGAGCTCATTTTTGCTAATCGTTATTCCATGAGTGCTGTCCGCAAGAAGACATAAAAGCGTGCCTATGCACTGAAAGAGACTGCATTGATGCCGTGATTCATATTTGCTTATCGATATATCCGTATATTTTCCTGCTTATTTAATTATTTCCTGTTCCTTTTGAAGCTCACTATATGTCCAATTCATTGCAAAGCGTCTTGTTATTCGATAGACCGGCTTTAATTTCGATGCCCTACATTTTTTTAAACCCGCGGGGAAATTCTTGGGCTCTACTTTCATTGTGCACTTCGTATTTTTGTAGTTCGTGTTCAGCGCATCAACTTTTTTTTTTACAAATGTTTGGAAGGGTAAAAAACAAGTTTAGGCGCACACTAGCTAAGTGCAAGTTTATTCTTTACTAGAACGAAAAGACTCAAAAGAAATCTAATTCATTGTAACGCCTGATGACGAACACTTAAAAGGATATATCAAACGTTGATCTGCTGTCTCGTGTCGATTGAGCTTTTTTGAAAAAAAAACAAGCGTTACTCTGCACCACACGGATTTATCCCCCCTCCCCCCAATCAAAACTGTACTAAAGGTGACTGTGACGAAAACAATTAGTTGCTTAGCATCCAAGGTTTTCGATTGGCATTTATTGCTCCACTGTGTTGTTCGCGCATGTGAGCCCATGGCTATACCTTTCGCTTGTCCTTCGTGTCTTTCTCTTGGTGTCCCCTGTCGCAGCGCTTTCGAAAGTTTTCAAAGATGTACCAACTAGCTCAATTGTCCCTGTTACCTTTCCAGGAAGCTTGGAAAGAGCAGTAATAATAATAATAATAATGATAATAATTGGTTTTTTGGGGAAAGGAAATGGCGCAGTATCTGTCCCATATATCTTTGGACACCTGAACCACGCCGTAAGGGAAGGGATAAAGGAGGGAGTGAAAGAAGGGAAGAATAGGTGCCGTAGTGGAGGGCTCCGGAATAATTTCGACCACCTGGGGATCTTTAACGTGCACTGACATCGCACAGCACACGGGCGCCTTAGCGTTTTTCCGCCACAAAAACGCAGCCGCCGCGGTCGGGTTCGAACCCGGGAACTCCGGATCAGTAGTCGAGCGCCCTAACCACTGAGCCACCACGGCGGGGAAAAGAGCAGTAAAGTTATATATTTTTTCGGAAATATTACAACCCACAAACTTGTGACAGCGAATGCACTACACCGAATATTTAACCGACTGTATTGCTCGAACCCAAGCAATATTCAACGCACTTCGTGTATGAACTGCAGTTATATACGCGAACTGCGTACTCTCGTTCCATGCATCTCTTCGTGTATAGACACACCACAGCACATCCCACAAGGTCGTCGTCCATTGGCTCCCCTACAGCGATCAGCTCCTTATCCAGGACAAACCAATCAACGAGCCTCTCTCCATAGTGTGGCCGCGCACTTTTCAACCGTTTCTCTTTTGCTTGTTCCTACACAGTCGCACGCGTAGGCATTTCACTTTCGTTCGAGGTTTACATGGTGCGTAGTTACAAGGCAAATAATTCCCGCCAGTCGCCCCGCGAGTCCACGCAATCCGATGCCCTTGGGACGCGGTTATTGATACGCAACGCCCGGAGCGACTTCAAGTGAAAGTGCTTATCGAGAGCTCTGCGCGCGGGGACCAACCAACGCTTCGCTCCGTTCATTAGGGTCAGGAACAACAAGCCGCTCGTGACCGAACGCTTTTGTGTGTGTGAGTGTACGTGCCTGCTCGTGGCATTGATTTTTCGTTCTTGCGTAAGGCGTTGTATACGTGTCACAATTACGGTGTTCCTGTGTATACCCTCTTTATATATATGTCTCTATATACACGAACTAAGCGTGCTTATAAGTGTTAAGTGCATGAGGCCGTCCGCTGGATATCTGTCTGCGTATTTGCCTCCTGTACATTCCTGGCGCTGGAATCTTGTTCTCTCCAAGCGTGTGACTTATGGTGTTATTGTGCCCTCGACGGGTTAACAACAATGCCCAATATTTCGTTGCAACCTCGTGAGTAGCGCTTGAAGCCGTCCGCGCTGGTCGGAAGCCATAGGTGCTGAAAGTTTTGGTCGTGTATATTTTCAGTACGCGAGTTCATTAATCTTGAAATGGATATATTGTGCCTGCGTGCACACGTTTGATTAAATGGGCATACTCTGTATGTGGCCTTGGGCATGTGTACTGACTTATCAGCTACTCTGCGGTACTGTTTCTTGAGTGGTTCTATGCCGGCTGTGCTTGCTGCGTCGCTCTAATACTAGGCGATGGCGGGTTGTCATTTCTTAATAGCTGAAAGAGCCTAATAAATATACGTTTAACAAACAAAAACAAGTAAACAAAAGAAACAAAAACAAACAAGCAAACAAAACAAAAGAACAAGAGAGGCACCGGCCGCGGCGGTCGAATTTCGATGGAGGCGACATTCTAGATTCCCGTGTACTGTTCGATTCAGTGCACGTTAAAGAACCCCAGGTGGTCGAAATTTCCGGAGCCCTTCACTACGGCGTCTCTCACAGCCTGAGTCGCTTTGGGACGTTAAACCCCCATAAATCTAAATCAGAAAGAATGAGAAGACAGCAGATGTGTGGATTCAGGCTGTTCTGCTTTGCTATACTTCGGCGACACACATGAAGGTGAGAATACACGACCGCACAAAGGAATGCTTGAAAGAGAGGAATAGCTGTGCGCTGTGATCACATTGTGAACTGTATTCCATAGCCGGCCGTTCGTATATAGCATGACGGGGATACACAAATTGCATTAGTGAGACCGTGACAACGTCCCAAAGCAGCTATATATCATGCTGTTGTACAGACATTCCCAATGCAAAAAACCCTCGTGTTTATATCCTTCTGTGATAAGGAAAAAACAAACGAACAAGGAATTTAAGGAACACAACATAAACCAACTCCTTGCGCCTTCTTCGGAAGGAAAAATCATTTCTGACCTGTCGGCTATACAACGTCAGTCGAACTGTACGATTGCACGAAGCCGAAGGCATCGGCACGTGTGGCGCACAAATGCAAGTTCCAGACGCATTGATAGAGCGTACACATACATACAAGTGGGCGGGCGTCTCCACAGCGCCGACACGCTCCAGTGACGAGGCACAATATCGCCTCTGCACGTTCCTCACTGGGGCTGTCTGTATACACGTTTGCCACAAGCTCTCCTTTCCTAGACACACGCGTCTGTCTGTGCAAAGCCGTGTGGCTTCGTTGCGGCCAAACTCTCCTACTCTCCTCTGCGAGCGTGTTTTTTTTCTTCGTCTGCTTTCTCAGATGCGTGCAGCAATCCGGCAGAACTCTCGACAGGGACTCCGGTGAGAGTAAAAGCGTATTTGGCCGAAAGCGAGAAGCCACACCTGTTCTATGGAGACTGGGAGCGTGGCGTCAGAAGACTCCTTCACACACGCACACACAAACACATAAATACAAGCGGTATCCGCGAAGCCTGAAGGGACCAGTCGAAACGGATCTCCCATCCGTCTCCCTTACAGCTCAGTTCTGACAGGCCGGAGACCAAGCCGGCCCGGTCTGCCGTCGTATATGAGGCATGTGTGTGTTTGCTTGAAGGACCTGGCGTCTGCGCCTCCGCCTGTATGTGTGTGTGCGAGAGTAAGAGTCGACTGGCGCGTCGCACTGCAATTGCATGCAGTGGGGAACTGATCCGGATGGCAGGCGGAAATGTGGACTTGGTTTGTTGATGAGTTTCTTGGAGGCTGGGCGCGGGGATGCAAGTATACATAGAGTGGCCGGAACAGGAGACGCAAGATGACGCTGGAATGGAACCCTGGAGACGTAACGAGAGACACAACGAAACACCTCCTCACAGTTTGCGTTTTATTGTAACACTTTCCGGTTATAAACATCGGGAAAATTTGCGTGGAACGCGGTTATGTGAACTTAAAGGTAGGTCCAATATGAGACGGAGCACGATATCGTCTGATTTCAAGCAGTGATTACTTCACAAGTGTGATTAGAATGAACAGTCTTCCTTCGTTCTGAAAAGCTTCTCTCTGGCGTATACCTTGAGCGCGGAAATAACAGAATTCATTATTTTGCGCAAACTGACTGTTTCCATTCATACTGGATCTATACCTGTACTTTGACCGTACTGTGCTTTGGGGGATAAGCATTGCGCTGTGTTCTCATTCGCAACGAGGCGCGCCCGATGACGGAGACCAAAATTCTAGGTCGGTTGTCACAGCGATTCTGGCTAACCTCCTCTCCCTTCATCTCTCTCCGTTTTTGGGAGGGAACGACAAAAACCGAAGCAAATGTAAAAAAAAATACACGAGAATTGATCATTTTTGAGCTTTTCTGTGGATAATGTCCCCCGATTGTGCTATTCCGAAGCGTCGAAATATGAAGCATCGATATTCGCAGTTCCGCACCGTGCTGTTCTTGTCACTGTGTAGTCGTGGCGAACCTTGAGCGACTAACGCAGTTTTAGAGCGGTCGTGTGCGCTCACCTCCACGCAGTAATTACAGTACGTTATACGTAGTCGCGACAAACCTGTTGCTTGTAAAGGTGTGATCAACTTTAGGGCGCTAACTTATCATTTAGGATCAAAATTTATTCGCGCCATACTTCGTAATGATAGTTGATCGTCGCACTGACCCGTACGGATCCCTCCGTAGTTATAGACTGGACTATACGCGTATCTTGTTTCGTTAACTGTATAAGTGACACGGTATCATTGCCTACCGAAACGACAGCTATCTCCAAATCACACTTGGAAACCGCACGGAAATTAGACAAGACGAATGAGGAGGGGAAAGTGCAGAAAAGATATTGTTATCGTGTATCGGTGTGCTCGATGCATTTACCGTAAACTAGCGTCGTGTGCGGTAACTACGCCCATAAAATCTGCATGGAAAATTACACTATGCGGTGGAAATGACGTATTTTCATAGGAACTCACCAGCGAAATATCAAGATGCATGTTAGTATATGGCATAATTTCCTTTTGTTGTCTTTTCGTCGTTGCTGTAAACTGTACGGTTTAGATGCAAACCGTGCATCAATATTTCTACAGCCGCTACTTGAAAAAAAGTGTGTAAAACATAAATTTATTGGGTTGGCGAGGTTTGTTTCGGGTAACTGTTACTTCCTCAACAGTGTCACAATAATTAAAGAAAACCTTGGTTAGAAGACGCTACACCGCACCACTGATTAGTGACAAGATTAGAACTCTTTTACCGAATTACTCTGGTCTCACAGAAATAAACAAGAAGTTATCCATTTCGCTTCCTCACTTCATCTCTAAATGATGTGGTCACGACCTGGAAGATCTTGAAACGAGCTGTCGGACTGATGTCTTGCACAATTCATTTCTCTCGCATACTTCCACACACTGGAATAGGTTTCGCAAGGACATTGTCCGACGTAAAAGCATGTTGTGGGTTTCATTTCTAATTGTGCAATTTATCGCTGACGCATAGTATTCTGTTTCTTTCGGCCGGCATTGTGCTCGATGCGATAGATTACCTTTTCCTTTTACTGCGTTGTGAATATTTATTCACAGTGCCCGTGAGCCTGTTGTTGTCACGCTGTCTTCTCTTCTCGATGTTGCTCATATTTTTGTACTGTTTTTCTTTGCTTTTCTCAAGTGCACTTTGCTCAGTGTTTTCTTTAGTAACCAGCTCATTTGAGGTATATGTTTTTCTACAGTGTCCCCCCCCCCCCCCCCCCCAAGCAATAATGTCCTTATGGCGCTGTAGGTGTGTGTTATCAGTCTAGCAGTACCAACTCTGCGTGATGTACTGGACAAACAAGCTGTTTAACATACTCCACTTTCGCGACCTATCATTGTCAACGTGTCACTAAAGATGATTCAGACGTCCTAACTTTCGGAAACGTTGACTTGGCAGGCAAATAATGAGGAATAAACTATTGCGAAGTGTCGGGAGTTGCCGTAATCGAAACTACACTGCGCAAACGCTGACTGCAACGTCAGAGTAAACAGCACTGTACGCAATTAATGCTACGCTATCAGGTATAACGTGATTACTTTAAAAAGCACCTTCGCCACTCCGTAGCTCCTTAACCTGCCTAAAACGTCTACTGCACACAAGTACAGCGGTACTGGGAGGGCACGCACACACATGAGCGTTCTCCTTGTGGCAACACGCACGCGAAGTCGCACGCAAGACGAATACAAAGGCATGCGAAAGCACGGAAGATGGAAAGCGGTCTATAGGGAGCGAACGCGAAACGAGCTCTGCGAGTATGTATAGACTCTCACTCAGTTTGTGGTGGTATCCCGCACTCGGCGTTCCTGGCGCCTGTCTCGGCTGCGCGAACTTGAAGCCGAGGCACCCGCGAACGCACACACCGACGGACAGGAAGCCAGAATGCGAGTCAGTCCGTAATTGGGGGTGGTGGGGAGGGGGGGGGGGGGGGGGGAGGCTTGTGCTTGAGCCCTCGTGAGCGGCACCTTGTCAAC
Source organism: Amblyomma americanum (assembly GCF_052857255.1). Classification (NCBI taxonomy): domain Eukaryota; kingdom Metazoa; phylum Arthropoda; class Arachnida; order Ixodida; family Ixodidae; genus Amblyomma; species Amblyomma americanum. Next base: position 144,152,984 of record NC_135505.1, read on the forward strand.
GGAACGACGCCGAGTTGTTGAGGAGGCACTGGTTGTGCAAACCGAGCAGTCGTAGTAGTAGCCTTAGTGAGGAACTCGTCAGGAAGCGGCGTCAATTATGCTGGGCCGAGGGGGTGAGTGTCTGAAACCTGTACGCCTTCGCTTACGCTGGTCCCCCTGTGTGCAGAGAGTTTGTTTAGAAGGTGGCCGTGCGTGTACAGCTCTAAAGGTAACCGAACGATCGTCGGCGCTCAGGAAGTTCGTTCAAGCGTGGCCGAAGAGCTGGGGTAATCAGTAGCGGGCCGCTGACACGTGTTTGTGTGTGCGAAACTGCGGAACGCCAAGTCAAGGTTATATAGTTCGTATCTTCCGCCTCCTCTCGCGTTGTGGAAATGGACGTGCACCGTCCACTTCGTCTGGCGCGCTCCGGTTTGTCGCGCTTGGTTTTCCGTCACCGAAGGCGGAAGCTGGACCAGGGTCACCGTCGAAATAGTGAATATGGGTTGTAAATATAGATATGCACTATTTTGCCCTATTCACTTTATTTTTTTCCTTGTTGAAGTTCCCCCGGTTCGTAGAGTGGTCAATGAAATGCGACTATTCTCTTTTAGGATTTACACTGTTCATAAAATTGTGATCTGAATAATTTGGTTGCGCGTAACGTAACGTGAGAAGAGGTGCCTTTTGAAAGCTGCCGATGCCACAGACAAGCGCAACATTGCTTAAGTGGTGAGGAATGAATTTTTTTCAGGACGAAAGCACTTTTTTCATATAATTTCATGAAATTTGCGTAGAGTCCTATTATGCGTGATTTGTTATGTGTAATTTGTGTGCAACAGTATATGCAATATATTTATGTACAAGTGTCAAATGTTGCGTTTTTTATCTTTTGTGATTACCGGAGGCACACTTTATTATCTTGTTCTAAGATAGATTTGTATTGTATCTGTACCGCTGTGTACTGTTTAGGGTCAGAGGCCTCGTCAGGCACCGCAGCCTTTAGCTTCTGCACCTGCATCAGGCTCTGTGTTTCGTCTGATGCTGAAATGAAAGAGTACTTAACAGGGTGGAAGCATTACTTAACCCAATCAAGAATCTTGTCTGAAGCGTCAGGTAAGCTCGGCTTAGTTCGGAGGAGCGTGGCGCCAGCTGTAGCCAATGGGAGGAGGGCATCGCGTCAGCTGTAGCCAAATGGAGAGAGGGTGTGAAGACGAAGAGCGAGAAACAAGGTTGCGTGCGCATGCAGATGTCAGGAAGAAGAGGCGAAGAATGGACACACGCTTTCGCACGACTGCTCGGTTTAACTACGTGAAAACCCTACCTCTTTTTATTGAGACTGACCAAATAAACCACTGTTATATTGTTTAATTATAGCGGAAGCTCGTTATTTTGAACTCGCTTAAGAAATTCCGGTTTATTCGTACTGACGCTTGCACGGTCCCTGGCATGTATTTTGACATTTAAAAACGCCACGCTAATAACACGTCGGTGAACTCGACGGCCAATTCGAACATGCAGCACAGCAGACCAGCCTCGCGGTCTGCAGAATAAAAACTGTTCTCCAGTACACACACTGTTTCGTATACACTTGCAGGCGTATAGCTTCGCGGAAAGTGCGGAAAACGTCGCAGAAAAGAAGAAAACGTAGCCAGTTTTTACGACAAGCTTCTTTGGGATCGGATTGGAAGTATAGTACAAAGGTATAGGCAGATATTTATTTATTTACGAAATAAAATGTACAAACTTTCCAGCATTTCGGCGTTTTATCAGCAGCAAATACTTGTTTCACCAATGCTCCATCTTTTTTCGATTGTTGCCGCGTTTTATTCAATCGACGCGATTATATGTGTACGCAAAGGGGCCAATGAAAACAAGTGTGCTTTAGCTTTAGCAGCTATGCGAGATATGTGTACGACAGATTAATACGACTCCTTAGACATGGCCTCCGGAATGTTTGACACGTTTCTATTTGAATTAGCAGGCTGCGGAGTTGATGTAGTGAGCCCAGGTCAGTGGTGAGGTGAGAACGAATGTAAGCATACGGAGCTTGGAAGTATATACAGATCGCGAATCTTAATTTTGACTCACGGCACAACTGAATGAGAGCTTGAATAGAAAGAAGATGAAAGCTTCTCCAGGTATAAATACTCGCATACAAGCTGAATCACTTCTGACTGCAGTATTTGCAGTGTGTATACCGAATACCCTGCGCTGTATATGAGGTGCGACTCGTCGGATAGATTAAATCATCTTTAGAGAAAGACGCCAAGTATGAAATTGTATGTGATGATCGACTCTCAATAAAGACATGTCTTTCTTACTGAAACCCTCGGAGCAAATTAAATTTCTTAACCGCTTCCGTTCCTTGTACGAGCTTAGTTCCCTCGCGTTATGGAAATTATCGGAAACGCGAGGGAACTAAGCTCGTACAAGGAACGGAAACGGCTAATTTGTTCTTAAGAACAGTCAAGGACTAGGTCTGCTCATCGATGGTACACTCTTAGTCTAGTTCCACGTACGGATCCACTTAGTAGCTGGAACTCTTTGCAAAAAGTTCCACCTATATAGCTGGAATTGTGGTACACATATTCTAAAATAAGTGCAACACAACTTTCAAGTTTTTAGCCGGAACGGTGTCCCACATATTACTACACGAACTACGTTCCAGATAATTCAAGTGGAACGCCATTCCGATTACCTTTCTCGGCTGTACTTTCATTTTCTATAGCAATTTCGTGAACGAGCTAATTTCATCTAAGTGTGTTCAGTATCCAACGCCTACTAGACTGACGTGGACTTTGCCGTATACTATATGGATAATAGATGGCAGATAATAGATAAATAATAGATTGATAATAGATGGCAGCGCACGTTCCATAGGGCTAAAAATTTCCAGTGCCTCTATACATGGAGCAGCTCAAAGAGGGTCGTTTATTGTGGAGAGAAAGTATCTTCAAGCTCCTTGGCCGCAGCATGAAAAAAAAATTAATGAGAGCACGACATAAAAGGCGTTAAAAAATCGCCGCAATCGCCAGGGAAAGGAGGCTATGGAAAAGAGTGATAGAAGATGTGCTTCCAACCTTCCCAGTTTATCCCCCCTCGCGTGTAAAACGAGGCAGGTGGTGCCGTACTCTACATGCATGTTTCAATTCAGCGACTCCTCCGTCATCCTGTCCTTTTCCCATAGGCGCCCGGCTCCCAAGCGTGCCTGCACTGAGCGTTGAGTAATATCGACAATTAGGGGCTCCGCTGTCGCCCCCTCTGAGTTCGCCATGTATACTTAACGAACAACAGCCGACGCGCGCTGTACCCGGCCGGGCTAATTGCTTAAGTGCACATCTCAGCGCTAATGTCGGCGAATTACTCGTCACCGCACGTGGCCATTTGGTGACCCCCACCGTTGCCGATTACGTGTCCCGCGTATAGCATGCCACGAACGATATAGGCACGAAACCAGACGCAGACAAAGAAGGAAATAAATACACATATACATAAATGACTGCTGTCCTGTCACCGCACGTTAAACAAGGGTTCCGGCGTGTCGTATGTGTACCTGCCTCTCGAGACTGTATATAAACAGGGTGTGTGCTTGTGTTTAGATGCGGGCAAATGGAGGGTATGCCGGAAACCGCGGGGCAGGGTCCGTGGTTTACGCCCGATGCACGCTACGTGTTTTACAGGTGTATATTAATGGGGATGGGAGAGACAGTGGGGAGCTCCTAAGTGTAGGGGCTGTGAAAGACACCCCCCCCCCCCCCCTTCTCCACTTTGTAGGTACGCGTGAACGCCCTAGCTTCGCGGAGGAGACGTATGGAATTAAATCAGCGCGGGGAAGAAAATGAAGGGAACGGTAAAGGTGGTGGCGTTGATTAATTCTGCCTTATTACCTTCGTAATTAGGAGAACTGAACGCACGGACGCGCCGTCTCCGTTATTATGGAACTGGTGGTTAGCTGTGTTCTTTTTTTTTTCTCATATTTTTTTACATTTTTGAGGGCGTATTGAGTTCACATGTGCGAGAAGCGCCCAAGTGTGCTTTATGAGCGGACGACAGAGAAGAGGCATGCATTTATAGAATGATGCCACCGCACGTCGATTCTTGTTGTTGTAAACTATGATTATGAAGTGAGCAAGTTGTGTAGTGCCCTTATAAAAAGTGTCTATAGACAGTCTGTGGAATTATGATAGGCTCTATTGCCTTCTCATAGATATTTATTTTTGTCTACTCATAGTCTACAGACTGTATGTAGACCAGTCTACTAAATGTCTATGGCCATGAATCTAGATTCTCGATAGACTGTCTATAGTATTTGTATTGCCTATAGACTGTTCTCTGGGGTTCGCCTGTAGTGAGTCTGTAGACTTTATAGACAGAAGTCTATGGACAGCCTATAGACTGTCTAAAGAAGTTTTTTTAGGGGTGGTAATTCGGTTTCTATGCCCTTGCTCAGCTGGAAGTCTGTTACCTCACGTTGCCGGATTGAACTTCGCGCCTGTACTATATATATATATATATATATATATATATATATATATATATATATATATATATATATATATATATATATATATATATATATATATATATATATATATGTATATATATATATATATATATATATATATATATGTATATACACTTGCAGACAACTTTCAACTTAAGCAAGCCATAATTTTTTTTTGAATAGGCTTTTTCAGGTATGAGGCGACTCCTGCGGCACAATAATACCTGCGTTGGCAGACGTCAGAAAAGGTGTAAATAACGCTGCCTAGTTAGCCGCTTAAAAAGTAATTGTCAGAAATTAGTTAGGCGACTCGTTGCAATTAGAGATTTGTAGCCGGTCGTTAGTAATAGCCATATCAGTTTTTAGAATTTCGAACCCTCGTCGCTGTGGCTCGACAAACGACCTTATGTACAGTATAAAGGAAGTATGGTGAGGCTTTAAAAAGGTCAAAGTTAAAGTTCCTGAGTCACCCACTAGGTGGCTCAGTGGTTAGAGCGCTCGGCTACTGATCCGGTGTACCCGGGTCCGAACCCAAACGCAGCGGCGGCGTTTATATGGAGGCAAAACGCTAAGGCGCCCGTGTGCTGTGTGATGTCAATGCACGTCAAAGATCCCCAGGTGGTCGAAATTATTCCGGAGCCCTCCACTACGGAACCTCTTTCTTCCTTTCTTCTTTCACTCCCTCCTTTATGCCTTCCCTTACGGCGCGGTTCAGGTGTCCGCTGATATATGGGACAGATACTGCGCCATTATCTTTCTCCAAAAACCAATTATTATTATTATTATTATTATTATTATTATTATTATTATTATTATTATTATTATTATTATTATTATTATTATTATTATTATTATTATTATTATTATTATTATTATTATTATTATTATTATTATTATTATTATTATAGCGTTCCATCAGCTCGTATGACTATGTATAGCAGGCTGGACGTTATGAGCTGTCACTAGCTCGTCTATCTCGTTATCTTGTGTACGTAGTGATTACGGACAACGCTGAATTATACAAAAACTAAAATTTGGGCGGGTCGACTCACGGTCCAGGTCAGAGCAAAGGCGGGCAGACAAGGGACGATCACGTTATGCAAACGACTGCCGGCATTATGCAGTCAGCCGGAAAGGCGTCGCCCGCAAACAGACGGTCCCATGGATAACCTACTGACCTTGCGGGACAAGTTGCGGTACAAACGCAGTGACAACGAGCTCCAGCTCTTGGAGGAGGCGCACTGACCTCTGTTTCAATTGGTGCACCTTGCAACCTACCGAGCTGTGCAAATACCACGCGAGCAATTCGAACCCCCAGCGATGAATGACGGAGTCGCATGAGAGTACTCAGCAATAACAGTGCAAACCAACGGAACTGTAACTTGTAAATTGTGGTGTTGAACGTCCCAAAGCGACACGCGGGCTATGAGGAACACCGTATGTGGAGGGCTCCGAATAATTTAGACCACCTGGGGTTCTTTATAAGTTACGTGCATGCATTGGCATCACATTGCACACGGACGTTTTTGTATTGCCCCTCCCTCCAAGTACGGTCGTGGTGGCCAGGGATCGAACCCGGTAACTTGGGATCAGCAGCCTGAATATGCGGTCGCATTTCGATCGAGGCGAAATGTCTGAGGCCCATGTACTGTGCGATGTCAGTGCATGCTAAAGAACCTCAGGTGGTCAAAATTATTCGGAGCCCTCAACTACGGCGTACCTCATTGCTTGAGTTGCTTTGGCACGTTAGACCCGTGCGTTAAAGCTGTGCGTGTTCGAAATGGGGGGGGGGGGGGGGGGGGGTGTAGTGGAAGACTAAATTCTCGCTTGATACAAGACTCGAGCAAAGTGTTCCCGCGTGCCAACGGACGCCGCGTCGACAGAGAGTCCGGTCCGGTATTCGCGTTCGCCACGGCATGCAGGCCGCCGCCTTTGCAGACCAACACTGGATGGCGTCCCAGATTCGCCGCAGAAGGTGTCGGCCCTCGTCGACGTTTCCTGTCGCTGACGCGCGGAGCGTTGGCGCCACCTACACACACACGAACACTGGGAGAAAACAACTTCAAGAGCAACAACAACAGCCGCAGCTTGCGGCGCTGGCACGCACATTCCTGCGAACCTATGATGCGCGGCGACCGCAGCAGCCACAACCGGAGACTACCACCGCTCGCCTTAGAGCGGCGCCAGCGAGCGCACAAGATAGACCGCGCTCACGGCTTGTCTTCGAGGCGTCCACGCTATAGCCTCGGACGGAAGGCGGCGCCAAAGAAAAAAAAAACGAAGAAAAATATGAAGCTGGACTCCAGAACAAGCGAAAGAAAGCGCACCAAAGCAATATGCTCGAGCTGCCATTCTACCAAACCTTCATTCCTCCCATGAATCCCCCCCCCCTCTCTCTCTCTCTCTGTTCCACGTCCCAGCTCCGCAATCCAGCTTCGTCGTCGCTTTCTCTGCTTCCGCGAGGGTCCCCGCCAAGCGTCTGGTCTTCTGGAGACCGCACCGGTCTTCAGGCCGGCCGAGAAAAGAAAACCGCCCGCTAGTCTCGGCGTCGGCAGCTTTCCGTGCGAGCAGCAGAGACAGATCTCTGGCTTGAAGGAGGGGGGCGAAGGCGGAACGGCTCCGGACGGAGTGACGGACGGAGCCGGAGCGTCGGACACGGAGCGTGCGTGTGTGCGTGCGTCTCCAGTCCGCCCTCCTTCGGCCGAGAGTGGAAGCACGTGACGTGAGGCGAGATCCTCTTCGTGCGAGCCGAATCGTTTGTTCTTGCTTTTTCTGTTCATTCTTCCTTCTATTCTTCTGTGCTTCCAATACTTTATTTTCTTGTATTTGCTGACGTCGGCACTGTCCGTCCGTCCATTCTGACACGTGACGCGGTCAAGTCGAGGGTTGGCGTGGCGACGACGCCAACAATGGCGGTGCCGCGGGCAGCACCGTCGTCTGCGGCCAGCCTCGAGAAGACGACCCGAGGCGCCGCCGGCGGATGCGTGCGTGCGCGCTTCGTCAGTGTGGCGCCAGCGGCGGCGGTGGCGTCGGCTGGTTATTGATGAGCTCCGAGACGGTATTGATTGAATGGAAAGTTCGCCGGGGAGACACTAGCACCGGAGGACTATAGGCTGCATGCCGCCATCCTGCTCCCACCACCTCCTCATCCTCCTCTTGCCTGCATCCTTTTGTTATCGTTGCTGGTCTTCACCTTTTTTTTTCTCTTCGTTGTCTTTGCCCTTCGTTTGTTCAACGCATGAAGATTCTTCTAAGAAAGTAAATAAAGTAAAAATTACGCGATGCTCCCGCTACATGAATGCTTTGTTGGATGCAGCGTTTGCTGGGCACGATGCGGTCATCTTGATTCCTTCTGCAAAGAGAGTGTTCTATACATGCGTGCGACCAGTTTTTGTCCCGGCCCTTACGGATGAATACTGCTTTTGAGTAGCTGAATAACAACGTAGGGAGGGGCTGGACATCTCATAGACAATTCGTGTTTGGGCGTGTCGTCATGAACAGAGATTGATCGTTAGGGCTGTGTAAGAGGGGTAAACGTGTATACCTATAGTTTACGTTTCGAAGGGCGATGTAATTATAGTATATGTATTAAAGTTTTTTTTTTCAAGCTCGTACTAAACACCTGCGCTTGCTATCAGTGCTTGCTGATCCTGTTTGAGTAGTGGCGGCGTTCTCACGCGTTAGCTGTATCTACGCTCACTTTGCAAATTCAAAGAACTGAACACATTCATATGAATGAGCACAATTTACTTGTTCGTGCATTTCCAGTTCACTCGTAACCGTCACTTTAGTGACGTCTTAAAAGCTGGGACAATTTAAATTTGATGAGACACACTGGTGTTACACCTATAAGATACAGTGCTAACAGCTGTCGCAGTCTGTCAATCAAGCAGTCCAAAATTGTTCATTTTCCTTTTAGAAGCAGTGTTATGATTTGCAAAATGGTGCCTCGTGGAGCTTGTTTGCAAGATATTCGATGAAAACTGGAAAGCGCTCTAAGATGAGGCAACAACAATTTCTACGTACACAGCTTTGTCGCTTTTGAGGGCCTTCACTTTTGGCATGCGTCAGATAGTATGAGAAATCAGAACATTTCCTTGTGTTTTGATTTGGTTTGAGTTCTGTTTTTACTTGTTTCCCATTGTTTACGCCTTTTCTTTTCCTCTTTATTTCCCGCAGTCAATAAAAATCTTGAACTGCGGCTCCGCGTAGTGTCTGTGTTCTTTTCGTCTCGCCTTATAGTGCGCTGTGTTCAATCTTCGTCTGGAATATGGTATAACACTGCTACCATATCAGCAAGACGAAGCTCAGAGCTCTCACGTGATCGAAGACCGCGAAAAGCCGTCGGGCCTGTCAAGAGCCAGCCAACGGTAATAGCCGACGGGGTGGGAGAGGGAAGGCGCCCAGTCGACGGGGCGACGTTGGCAAACTGCCGCCGGCCGGCGTTGAACAGTGGCAGGTCAAAAGGACGGCGCCCCGAGCGGCGGTTGCGGCGCCACCTGACGATCTGAATTCCAACCGCGACGTCAGACACGCAGTGTTCGGCAGGACATGACGGTCTGCACCGCGCGCGTTCCACAGTGGCGCTGTTTGATGGTACGCGCACGCATGCCTGGTCCATCTCTCCTGTCCGTTCCAGAGCATCAGCGTTAGGCCTAGTGCACGTAACGAGAGCGTCTTGCCGACTGTGGCGGCATCGCTCAAAGTAACAAAACAAAAAAATGAAACAGCAACGCTCGTCTCTGGAAACGCTGCCGCTGTACGCACGCACGCACAGTTCTCAAAACTGGACTCGCAGGCCGCGGTTCCACCTCTACTGTACTACCGGTGTTGGGCGGTTTTCAGCACGTAGTGTGTGTGTGTATATATACCAGCGTGTAGGGCAGCGTGTTTGCCGAAGCCGGCCCGAATTTCCCACTGACAGCTTCAAAAGGAAACACCTCTTTCTCCCCTCTCAGTCTAGCAGCGCCACCGGTTCTCTGGGGGGTAGCGCTGGGGGCGTCCAGCACAGCTCCTCTACGCCGAGGCTGGGGGGGGAGAAGGGGCTGCAGCAGGCGAAGAACAATGACCGCAGCCGCCGCTGCTGCCAGTAACAACACCTCCGCCTCATTTTCGAAGCGAGTCTGCAGCTACGTCGGAAGTCGGCGCAGTCTCCGCGGCAAGACACGGTGGCGCCGTCAGGTCTTTGTCGGCGACTAGGTCCGCTCCTCCGACGGCGCCGAAATGGGCGGGCACGGCGGAGGGCTGCCGCTTGGTTTTTCTTGCTTCTTTCTCCTCCTGTAGTTGTGGAGGGAGGCAACATGGCCGCCCGTATATGTAGTGCCTCCCCCCCCCCCCCCCCGCCTCCCCTCTGTCCCCCTTCCATGGTCCCCGTCGGCACATCTGCCGCTCTGGTTGTGGGCCCTGGGGGGATGATTTCTGCGAGTCGCTCTTCTGTTTTTGGTTGTATTATTGTAGCGCCGGCGTGGCTTCGGGCCTTGTTGCGTGGTGAGGATGCGAGGAAGGTTTGCGCTTCCTCTGACCACCGACGTCAGCTTTGCCGTTGGTCTTTGCGCTGATGAGGGGAAGAGGCGACGGGGTGGCGAGGACTTTTGGGCGCTCGAAAACAAAGAGGAGGTGTGGAAGATGCGAAATGCTTTGTAAATTGGAGGAGGGGGGCGGGAGTTTCGAAGGAGGTGTGTTCGGGGAACAGCGTCGTGACAAGATTCGGTCAGCTGCGCGGGCGCACCCAACAGATTTATCTTTCTCAAACTCCCAACGGCTTGTAAGGAGCCAGTAGACGACTCTGTTGGACTCGTTTGTCGAGGTAATGCTGGGCTATTCAGGCCGTGTTGTAATCCGCGGTTTGTTCGCATTTGTTGTACGCCCAACCTACGAATTTTGATTACACATAGTACATTGCAATTGTCTGGTAGACCATTGCAATGTAGGCATTGTGGACAGACACGTTCACTCGACTCAGCGGAGTTCTGTAGTGTTGCACAAGAATTGATTAAGGCAGGCGAAAGCTCCAGCGTTCACTTGACGTGGTGATATGTGCTTGGGAATATTCGTCTTGATAACTCTAGTCGAACTTCTGATACATACAGGGGAACTCCGCAGGCATCAATACTGACAATTACGAAATGTAATTGAATGTAATTTGGTAGTCGCTTGAATAATCTCTAGTGAGGTTGGAAAGTCTTGCTGTGATCCAGGCGCGTTGCTTATTTTCTTATAATTTGTGGCCGCATTGACTTTTATTTTCACTCTATACCCGTTACTGCCGGGTCGCTGGTTTTCTATTCGTCAGCTCTGCTGTTTTACAAATGTAAATAACGTCGAAAGAGGCGCCGCTAGTGAAAGCGTTAACTTGCAGGTGGCTTCTGCTATAAGGACGGACTCCGAACTACAGGCTACGAAGGCTGAAGGCCTTTGAAGACGAAGCCTTTAAAGAAGCTTTTAAAGAAAAGGTCTTTGAAGACGATTAAAGCCCATTTCTTTACCATCATGATCGGCGCGGGTGCCGTGTAGCTATACTTTGGTGGCAGTCAACAAAAACAAACGAAGTATGTTGCATGTAGTGTTCGCTAAGGTTTGTTAAATTAGATCACATATACACGTTATGCAAATGGTGTCAAAGACGCCGCTCAAGGGAGTATGTACACGCACTCACGGCTCGAAGGGATTTGAAAGCCTCCGTCGAGTAGAATGACATTTGAACCAGTGTCATTAAAAAAATATTGTGCTAGAGCCCAAGTCTTCGACCTGGGCCAAGTGACATTCAGTCCAGAGCCATCTCCCATGGAATATGGGCACAGCTTGTTTCGCGATTGGGCCTACAAGTGTTTGGACATCAGTGGCAGTGCCTCTGGCATTCTCTCCAAAAGGGGACCTTAGTATCTGTTTGTACGCAGTAGAGCTCATTTGATGAGTAGTATTCACTGATTATGATAATTTATCAAGACAATTGGCATCATTTTTTAAAAGTAAATTTCGCTGATAGAGAGACTGAGCGTTGAAATAGCGTCGTGGCTCATTCACTTATACGATGCCAGCTTGACTACGTGTGGAGTCTACGGCCTCGGGAGCAATGTAATCTTCAATTCTTCAATGTTGTGGTCGATTCGCTATGGCTGTGTACCTCTGGCTATTATATCGCACTGTAATTCACTGGTGCGTGTAAATTCACCCTGTTAACGCTGCTCTTAGGCCAAATTTATCGCGATTAATTCAGTCCACTTTGACAACGGGTCCTAGCTCTATTAACACGATACTCATCACCGTCAACAAAACTCTAAGGGGTGATCCCGTCCCGAGTATTTCCCTTCAATAAACTACACAACAAAAAGATAATTGTGATCCAGGACCAAGATTGAAATTCAAGCAAATAAAGCGCGCTGAAGTTGAGAAAGGAAACTATACGGAAAGGGTGGACAGGGCAGAAAAATACCGCTTAGGAGATCAAGAAAATACAACGAAGGTGGACAAAAGAACACGAGTTTCAAACTGAAAACTCTCGGTGTGTGCCAAAGAGCAGTTCCGGCCCCCGTGCAATGCGACAGCAGCACTGAACAAAGCGGCAGGCATTCGGATGCACAGTTCGAGTCGACCCAATAAAGCAGCATTATTGAACCCACTTCGAAAAAAAAAATGATATGCCGGAAAACAAAGCTCCTTCAGTGGCCATAGAAAAATAAAGGGGGCGCAGAGGTGGGGGAGGGGAGGGGGAGGGTGCAGCCAGCCGATGTACCATAGCGGCTCCGCTGAGCGAAGTTCGTGTGTCTCTGCTCAGCAATAGAAGCGCTACGCTAGAGCTGCAGCTGGCAGGCAGGCTGGAAGGCAGCCCCGAACGGCGTCGACCGATCCGTATCTGTCCCGAGCGCGAGTAAATTACACGGTGCAGCACTGCCGACAACGCGCCTCCCCCCCAGCCTTCGCCCGCTGCGCACTCGCTTCGCATCCCACTCAAGAGGTGGCGCAGCGCTCGATCGAAGCCTGCCCAGTGCTGCCACCGCTGTTCGCTGCTCGCTATGTCGCACGGGTCTGTTGAGCATGGCTCGCTATAGTACGGCTGTAGGTGCCTTACTCCTTTCCTTATTTTCACTTTTTCGCACTTTGTTACTTACCGTACACTCCGGGATACAGTCCGCCCATGGTGTTATAGTTGAGAAGAGTCTATTTAGGCTGACGATAATAAAATGAAGAGTGTATACTCCTCAGGTTTTGCACGCACTCGATGTAAAATGGTCTCATAGCAACCGAACCAAAAGTGCCTTACAACTAAAATACTTAAATAGCACACGTAGGAAAGGTTATTAAAATATTTTAGATTTCCTCTCTTAGGCACTTTCGAGCAAAACAGGTCAGGCAGGGAGCAGAAGTTGTACTGAAGTATTAAACGTCACCATTTTCCTCTGCGTCGAAACCAATAATAATTGGTTTTGGGGGAAAGAAAATGGCGCAGTATCTGTCTCATATATCGTTGGACACCTGAACCGCGCCGTAGGGGAAGGGATAAAGGAGGGAGTGAAAGAAGAAAGGAAGGGAGAGGTGCCGTAGTGGAGGGCTCCGGAATAATTTCGACCACCTGGGGATCTTTAACGTGCACTGGCGTCACACAGCACACGGTCGCCTTAGCATTTTGCCTCCATAAAAACGCAGCCGCCGCGGTCGGGTTCAATTAAGTTTGACTTTGGCGAAACCGTTAACAGCAGCATAACATAAGAAGGCTTTCCATGACGTTAGTCGTTTTTCGTTGCTATGGCGCATGTGCTAGTAAATACAGTCAAATATGCCTAATTCGAACTCTAATGGGGGTTAAAAATTGTTCGAACTAAGCGGAGTTCGAAATAAGATAGTCCTGACAGGGTTCCGCTTAATACGCATTACGTCGAAAGCACCGAAGTGGAAGTTAAGTTGCGACAGTTTGAACTAGCTGCAGGAAATTAGAGAAGGACGAGTAAGATAACGAGATGAGATAACGCAGTTAGCGAAGTTAAGAAGGCTGAGCTGACTGGAGAGGAATTTGATCGGCGGTGGAAGATGTGAGGCTCATGTGGACGGTGTGTTCAAATTAACGATATTCGGTTGTATAACCTTTATTTTTTTCACAGTTTAAGAACTCCTCCAGAGCCGAGGCATCAAAACATTTCTTCGGTTGTCCGTGTTTCGCCTTCATTTTGAAATCCCGCTAGACTGTACTAACTACAGGGCATATCCTGGTGTGAAATAACATCTGCGCCCCACCCGCTGCACACTGAACCCGTAAGGAGTAAAAATGGAGTAAGCGCACACCCTTTACAGGGGATGGTATCAAGCCCAATGCCTGGGGTAGATTTCTATCCCTAAAAATTCGGAATATTTAAGGCTGCAAGGAAACAGATTCCCTCTCCAAGACATGCGAGTTTCTTGCAGTTGTAAAGTTTTTATTTAACCGAGGTTTCAGTCTCCTTTATTTACTAACCTTAAGACATACGGTGCCACGTTTAAAAGCCTCCTTCCATTGCTGACTGCGTGAAGTTACTAAGCTTTGCAGTGGGAATACAACTCCGTGGCCAAGAGTAAGCATTCCGTATAAATATTTAGCGATCGAAACCTGCTCCGCAACTTGGGCACAATGCACTGCCTAAGTGCGCTGGAGTTTAGTATATAGAATATGGTATGTAGTATAGTATAGTATAGTATAGTATAGTATAGTATAGTATAGTATAGTATAGTATAGTATAGTATAGTATAGTATAGTATAGTTTAACGTCCCAAACCGACTCAGGCTATGAGAGAGGCCGTAGTGAAGGGCTCCGGAAACTTCTACCACCTGGGGTTCTTTAATGTGCACAGACATCGCACAGTGCACGGGCCTCTAGAATTTCGCCTCCATCGAAATGCGACAGCCACGGCAGGGATCGAACCCACGTCTTTCGGGCCAGCAGCCGAGCGCCATAACCTCTGAGGCACGGCGGCGGTGTATAGCGTAGTGTATCATAGTGTATTGTAGTGTAGTATAGTATAGCATAATGTAGTGTAGCATAGTGTAGAATAGTATACTATAGTATAGTATATTAGTAGTGGGTTATTAATCTACATGACGAAAACTTGAGGCCACTAAACAGGCGTGATACGCGGACTGTAATGCGGATAATGCGGTACACATCTATTTTTTTCACTCTGCCTTTCCCTAAGTTTGTCCCGTGCGGCAGCTCCGACTGGCCGTCCCGTCTCTCATGCACTGACACGTCGCTTCGCCTGACTTGCGTCGATTTTACTCTTCTTTTGAAGTCTATACGCCGCCCTCCTGTAAGTGCAGCGCCGTTTTCTCGGCCGTGACGCCAGCGCGCGCTTGAAATTGATTTCGTGTTTGCCGCCGTTTCCACGACCCCGTGCGTGTATATAAGAGGATGCTTTACCTCGCGTGGTGTTCGATCGGTGCTCGAGTTGCCGGTCGAAGTGACAAACTGCGCAGCCGGTGTTGAGTGTGCCTGGACCTGCGAAAAACACACACAAAAAAAAAACTCACAGCACAGTTACGACTGTGTAGCGCGAGGTTCAGCGATAGCTATTGAGGCGTTTAGTTTTGGGGATATATTCCCAGCGCACTGGTGTAGAGTTCAAGTGATGCACCCTTGCACTGGCAGGTGGCAGCCACCCATAGGCTTGTGCGACCCAGGTTGACCGTGACATTAAGGTCACGTGACGGAAAGGTCACGTGACCGTTACATTAACGCATCCACTGGTTACGCCGACGGCGACGAGAAAGCCAGGGACGGGCAACTAACAGCTATCGCTGTAAGATTAGTTTGAACGTTCGAGGACTGCGTGAAAATTTAAACTGCCAAGACAGCTTCAAGCTCATCCGGAATATCGCCACACCTATGACGTCATCAGGGGCGGAATTATGGGTGACGGCTTGGTTGCCACCCTCCCCCCCGTTAAGCGAGAAATTTTGCACAGGCAGACCATAAATAAATAAATAATTGGTTTTTTGGGGAAAGGAAATGGCGCAGTATCTGACTCATATATCGTTGGACACCTGAACCGCGCCGTAAGGGAAGGCAGACCATGCCGAACGCGATTTTTCGGCCAGAAAAATCGGAGAATACATGGCTCAGATGGAGCTGCACCCCTCAAACGGCCCCTCCAAGGGCGACCGGTAAACTGTTCCCACTTAGAGATATTGATCAATTCGCTCTCGCCCTGCCATCAGCTTGCCGTCCCGCTTAGCTCAGTTGGTAGAGCGACAGCTCCGGTGAAGCGGTGGTCCCGGGTTCGAACCCCGGACCAGGGCGAATTTTTCTTCAACTGCGAGGTTTCTGAGAAAGCTGAATAGCTTTCCTTTGTAGCCGTATGGCGGCGCTTGGGTGGATGATGAGTAATTACTCCCTTATGACAAATCTACTCCGCCTTGGCGGATTCCCTGAAACATTTGAACAATATGTATTGTTGCAGAGTCTCTAGCGAGCGAAAGGGATTATGAGCCGCCGCGGTGGCTGAGTGGTTACGGCGCTCGGCTGCCGGCCCGAAAGACACGGGTTCGATCCCGGCCGCGGCGGTCGAATTTCGATGGAGGCGAAATTCTAGAGGCCCGTGTACTGTACAATGTCAGTGCACGTTAAAGAACCCCAGGTGGGCGAAATTTCCGGAGCCCTTCACTACGGCGTCTCTCATAGCCTCAGTCGCTTTGGGACGTTAAACCCCCATAAACCAAACCGAAAGGGATTATGGGAGAAAATTAGTACCGTGATGTTTATCATCAGTATCCTGAGCCGCGTTGTGTCCACTGCAGGTCACAAAAAGCATTTTTCAAAATTAAGCTTCAAAGATATACTAAATAAAACAATATTAAGCTAACAGCATAATTATTGAGACCGTTGTGGTAGCCTTCTTTAAGCGGTTTCTTTCCTCGAGAGCAGCCACCTCCCACGCTCTGTCTAACCCAACCGAGGAGACTCGCATCGGCTACGCCTGTATGTAGACTTCGCGGGTAGCCAATGAAAGCGCCTGTCCAGCCGACAGGTCTTCCCATCCCGAAAAGGTGATCGGTTACCAGAACATTGCACTCGGCTCACAGATCAGGCAAGGCCCAGGACCATGGAAAAAAAATAGCAATAAAGAAAAGGGCATAAACTGCCTTGAAAGACGAGAGTGACGATCAAACGCATAATAACGCCGCAAAAATAAATGTAGTAATGAAGTAAACCAAATAAAACGGGAAAAACACCGGGCATTCCTTCCAAGCATCACGTTATAAGCAGGGAGCATTCGCTCGGTCGAAAGAGGAGGGGGGTTTCTTTTTTCTCCCGCTTTTTCTTTCGTTCCTTTCCGTTCTTGCTTTTCTTTGCCCATCGCGGCATCGCTAGTAGACCGGCTCAAGCCCGTAGGCCGTGCTTAGGCCGGCGTAAAAAGTCGTGATTCGACTTTGCTTGTGGGCGCGCTCTGGACTCCCCGCTGCGCGGATCGTAGCAGACAGCCCGGAGCTTCGTCGAAGCGCCGCCCCGGGAACTCCAATCACGTTTCGCGCACTCGCTTCGTGCTCATACGCAGCCACGCACGCACGCACGCACGCACGCACACGCACACGCACACGCACAAACACACGCACACACGTGTACCCGTGCACCCTTGTTCGTATACATGAACGGCTACATAACGCTGCTGCCTGGCGGTCGGCCTGCTAGCGGGCGTGCAATAGGCGCCGTCTGCGAGCGCACCCCGAAAAGAAAAAGAAACTGTAAACAAAGCAAATACGAAAAGAGCGAGAGGGGGGAAGGGAAGAGACGGAGTGGAACCGTGCTGCTTCTTGTTGCGGGGCATATTTTATGACTCCTCGGCCCGATATGTGTGCTGCCTTATTCATTATGTCTGAGGAGGCGCCCCCTCCTCGCTTGACTCCTTCCTTCTAGACAACTCCACTCCTGCAAAACCAGCAACAACAGCTACAGCAAGCTGTTGCGCGTCCGCCGGCGCCGCAGCCGGCAGCTATTTCGATGTTCCTGGGGCTACATCGCCGGTTTGGTATATAGCTATACAACAGCGCCAAGGCTGGAGGGAGTTAGCCAGAGCTCGCGTTCCATGCTTGAAGAGTTTCCTCTTTGCTCTTTTACTTTTTATTGAGCCATTTGTGCTCCTCTAGTTTCCTTTTTCTTCTATCCCCCCCCCCCCCCCCCCCTAGTCCTTCCCCATCGTTGCGGCTTCGACTGTGCTTTGGAAACGGCTTGACTGCACAACAGTCTTCGGCTCCGCGGCTCCATCCTGTGTGCTGTGTTCCGCCGCGTCTGCTGACCTTTCCTGCTTTCGAGAGCGGCGGCAATTATAACTGAAGAATTTTCGCTCGGGAAGCTCGCTGCCTGTGGCTATAGCAGGCGAGGGCATGCTCAAGTGTAGTTGGTAGGGGAGGGGGGGGGGGGGATGCTGTGCTGCAGCGGGGAAAATATAAAGAGAAGTATATGCACAAGTTACTGAGAAAGATGCGGGGATTGGAAGCTACTAAAAGGAAATAAATAAATGTATGGGAAGAAAGATGGCATACAGCAGAAGCCTGTTCCTGCTGAGGCGGGCCCACCGCGGCGCCCTTGTGGTGGCGAATCTGGCGATGCAGCCCACGGATGGTTCATGCTCCGCTGAGAACACACGAGTGGTAGCGAGGCTATACATGTGCAGTTTTAGAGGACATTGGCCCCCGACTCCAGTGGTAGATACTTTCTTTCCCACTACGTGATAAAAGAGGGGCAGTTGGAGTCATCATGAAAGACGTCCCTTCTTATAGCTTAATAAAATCCCAGTTGCCAAACTAACGGACAAAAAGGCGCCAGTATGGCGCTAGTAAAGATCTGAACGTAAATGATAATAGGCATTCTGTTATGTTAAAACGGAAGTCCGTACGGGAGTTCGAACATTTAACTTCATGTGCTAGTGCGCTTTCGTTGCGGGTCGACTTTGGCATGGATTGTATTTTTGTTGTCATAAACGGCCACGCATCACTCACTCACTCACTCACTCACTCACTCACTCACTCACTCACTCACTCACTCACTCACTCACTCACTCACTCACTCACTCACTCACTCACTCACTCACTCACTCTCAGGTTAAGGATTAAAAAATGACTGATAATTTCACAGTACAAACTAATAATTGGTTTTTGGAGAAAGGAAATGGCGCAGTATCTGTCTCATATATCGTTGGACACCTGAACCGCGCCGTAAGGGAAGGGATAAAGGAGAGCGTGAAAGAAGAAAGTAAGAGAGAGTACAAACTCGGCATACAAACTCAGGGCAGGCACTGATGTTTGATGATTTGGTGCACAAGTTCATAAAAAAATTACACTGTAACCGGAGGCGTCACTGATAAGACAGATTCGAGGGGGGGATTATAAGCAATCATATAATCGCTATAATGAACTATGAAATTTAGATGCCGAATTGCCTGCCTTTGTGCGTCTTTAGGGCCACTTAAATGAGCAAGACTGAACAGCTTAATTCTATAAACCTACATTAATTCTTGCGCACTCTCCCCTTCTCCTCACCCACAAAAGTAAATAAAGAAAAAGGAAACCTGCGCAGGGAGGCAGATCACGCATGCAGACGAGCATGCCGACTCGAAAGTAGGCCGCACGTGGCGTGTTGCTGCAGGTTTGCCTCGGCCTTTGCATAATTCCGGGCGCCGCCGCTGGGGTGACTGTTCGATATTCCCGGCACGTCGGTCACGCGGTGACATCGCCGCGCTGCGCAGCCTGATGTCCATGATTCACGACGACTGCTCCGTGCTTTTGTTTTGTGCGCGCGCGATTCCAAATGGAGCCACTGTTTCTTTGCGACGCACGTTCACGCTTCCGAAAACTTTTCCGGTGGATTAATCAGTAACTTCTAATTGCATCTGTTTAACCTGTTCGCCGTGCGTGCGCTGCTGGTTGGCTAATCACTTAAGAAGTAATAAAACTAAGAAAACCGCAGCGGTGGCCTAGTGGTTTGAGCATCCGCCTCGTATGCGGGAGGTGCGGGGTTCGATCCCCTGTGCCGCCGGGTACCCACCGGTGATACAATAGGTACAAGCTTTCCCCTGGTCTGGTGCTCGGCTTCTTTAGGGTGAGCCCACCTTGTGAAATGAAAACTACCTTGTTCCATGGCGCTCCTTGGCCGAAGCTGCCCTTTCGCCATAAAAATTCGTCATCATCATCATCGCCATCATCATCATCATCATCATCAATAAAACGAGTTAATATATTAGTACGAGCGATTGACTAGTTTTACGTATATAGTAAGAATAATTTTCTGCTCATAAGTTCTTCGCCGACCTTCTTTGGCAGAATGAATCTCTAAGCTCGTATAGCTTAATCGAATTCAAGGAGTTTTATAGTTGATGCCCTCCGTGTCCGGCGTAAATGCATCAATTTCCTCCACACTCTAAATCGAAAGGTGTAAAACTGCAGTAAACTGTCCTCTATAACTCAAGTGCTCCAGAGGATAGATTACCCTATTTTTTACACGCATATGGGAGTATTCGTGCTTAGAGTGTACAAGATTCCTTTACTATAGTGCTTGCCTTACTGCTGTGAAGCTGTGTTCCTTTGATTAAAAAAAACTAAAAACTTGGAATGCAACATTAAATGTGCAGAATAATAAGTCAAGTTAAATGCTCAAACTACTTGCGAGTGGCAGCCAAAGGTGCTCCCGAGTCCTGTGAACGTGTTTATTGCAGTATGTATCTTTCTATGTTTTCGCAGTCTATAGCTGCTGGCGTAAATAACTTATCTCATTGTCTGTTTCTTTGGCTAAAGTGGTAAGGTCTGTGCTAACCTAAAAGCAGTATGTTGACTTTTCTTATCCTCTCTAAGGTGTCGCAGATGACGTGCACCAGCACTCCATATAAGAATAAGCCTATCTGGGAGTGATATGGGAGTAAGCCACACTCTACCGCACTCACTTTAAAAAAAGGGAGTGCGCGAGAGTACTACTTACACCGTTCTACTTAGAGTGAAGGCCTTAACAGGACTCTGAGGACATGTTAAAGTTGGCCTGCATCAAGACTACGGCATTCTAAAGACATTGAGAGCGCTCTATACGAAAATGGAGCTTTTAAAGCTACAGGAAATACCAAAAAACTAGAGGTGACGTCATCACAGGACAATATCACAAGTACTAATCCTTACGTCGACACAGTGCCGCTGCGTTGGCTCAGTGGTTATGGCCCTCGGCTGCTGACCCGAAAGACGCGGGTTCGATCCCGGCCGCGGCGGTCGCATTTCGATGGAGGCGAGATTCTAGAGGCCCGTGTACTGTGCGATGTCATTGCACGTTAAAGAACCCCAGGTGGTCGAAATTTCCGGAGCCCTTCACTACGGCGTCTCTCATAGCCTCAGTCGCTTTGGGACGTTAAACCCCTATAAACCAAACCATAGGTCGACACCGAATTCGATGTGCGGATCCCAGCGAATATATGCACAGCCATGAACTGTATACAAAGCGGCGGCCCCTCAGTTCTTGATGTAGACATCTCAATTTTCAATCTAGTGGCGCAAAAATGTTTGAAATTCAATTTTCCCAGCCACAAATTAGTGTTTTGCTGCGCGACAAAAATTAACATACCCAGAGAGAGCCATGAAATCAGCTTTTGTTGAATACAATAACTCGATGGAGTTGTCCTCAGTATCCCTTTAGCCTCTTAACCACCAACCCCGAGCTGCGCTCGTCATGATAGATTGTACCAATATCGCCAATGACGAGTCACTCTCGTCCGACCCGATGCTGCGCTGTTCTCACCGCCAAAGACGAGTTGTGGTCGGCAGCTGCATTGACTGCAGTTTTTAACACTAGAGGGCGGAAGCTGCCCACGAAAGAAGGGCAGAAAGTCTTGCTCTTAATATGGTTCTTATAGTCTTGTTCTTATATGAGCAAGCAGTCTCGTCGTTGAAACCGCAGGCTGGTGTCATGCATTGACTCCTTACGTGGCACGTAACACAAGGGTTTTCTTATACGATGTCCAGCTCTAACGGGCTTATACACACAGGGTAAACATCAGTTGTAGCTTCGTTTTTGCTGAACTCGCATGGGACTACATAGCAGCCTCTGGCTGGTTCCGTCTACGTCTGCTTCATTAGTTATGCACACGTTTGTTCGTTACGTTGCACACGTTTAGAGAGCGTGCCGAAGCGAGTGTGCATGCTCAGTACTGCCAGCTCCTACAGCACTGGCGAGGAGGACCCAGCCGGAAAGCTCGCATACGAGAGCAGCGCCTGGCACGGAACACATCCATCGCGCAGCCACGCCCTCGAGTGCGCGTGCACGTATTACGTATGCGTGCTTGCATATGTTAGAGGTGGGGGGGCAACGCCGTAGCTCTCACGCTGCACCGATTTGTTTTCAAGTCACGCGGCAGCACCTCTTGGGGCACTCTGTGCTCTCAGAGGGGGCACTCATGCGCCGACACCCTCAACGCACTATGGTGCTGTGCGCCGGCATATCGAGTGAATACCGCGCGGTTATACTCTATAGGGCGGCAGTGATCGAGATGCAGGCCTTGGGTCATGCTCACGCCTACCTTAACTGCCGACCCCACCATCATCGACAGCTAGTTTTATAGATGGCTTGCACGTGATATCACTGGCTTGTGACGTCACGGATGCTTTGTCAGTGCACATTGAAACAGATGACGATGGGCGGTTAGCATAAGGGCTCAGACATTCACTGCGGTCCTGGTCCACCGTCGTGGTGACGGCTAGACGTCGATATAAGACAACCACAGATAAAGGCCTCGCCATTGATCTCCGAATATAACATACATGTTGTGCTATGGCTGGCTGTCCGGCTCCTATCAGAGCATACATTTCCTTTCCCTCTCAGGCAAACGTGATAGTTATGCACTAAGATTTAGAATAGTATACACAAGTAGTTTTGAGCAGCTTATACACTAGTGAGGGAGTAATTACTCATTGGCATCCACTTAAGCGCAGCCATACGGCTACAAAGGAAAGACATATACAGCTTTCTCAGAAACTTCGCAGTTAAAGAAAAATTCGTCCTGGTCCGTATGGCTGCGCTAAGGTGGATGACAATGAGTAATTACTCCCTCATTACAAATTTACTCCACGTTGGGGGTTTCCCCTAAACATTTGACCACCTTATACACTGTACGCCCCACGAGCACTATTAGTAAAGCGTACACGGGTGAAATTAGCGAGAACGTAAGCTTCAGATGCGCTAATACAGAAGCCATTACCGGCCAAGAAACCACATGTATCTTGTCTCTTTAGGCTTAGCAACAGCTGAATAGCCATATACCAAATGAAGAATTGAGTGAATTTTTTTTTTGTGTTTTGCAAAAGGGAGTTGGGCTTTTCTGTTTGAATCGAGAAACACTGGAATCTATGATAGGTTTTAGCTGCAAAAGGTCAGTAGTATTACCTGCACGCCACCTTCGAGTCCTAAAGGTCAGTATCCCCTACATACACGCCGCAGATGGCCGGCTGGTGGCAGAGGCTATAGGGCCGGGTGAGACAACGTGCCGTTGGATAAAGTACCGCAGTTAACTGTGAACTTTGGCGTAGTGCTCCGCCTCTGCAGAATGGGAGGACTGTCCTCGCCGCCAAACGTCACCGCGCTGCTACTGCGATCACCTTCTAACGCGACTTACTTGGTTAAGCAGGTTTCTGCCCTGCACATAAGGGGACTTTAAACCATACATAACCGTCACGAACTGTCATGGTCTGGCTAGCTCTACGGTTCAGTAAGCACACAGTCCACGTGATTCCCTGCCCTCTCGCTCAACCTAGCGCAACAACCCAGCGCTCCGTCATGGCCATAGAGCTTCTTATTATTAAGTAGAGGGAAAGCTGGCGGCGCTGCACCTGAGCCACCATGGACGCTCAAAGCATCATGACGCTCAAAGCTACTTGGTGCGGGGCAGTCGTTTTTTTTTTTTTTTGGAACGCAGAGTGGCGTTACTGAGATGTCCCATTCCGTATCCACGGCGCGCCCCGCGCGCAAACGACTTCGGCGCAAAAGTAGTGTGCAAAAGCCATAGTAGCGAAAACGCAACATCACATGGGCACGACGCCAATAAAAGGTTCTTGTTTTTCGAAATACTGTGAAAAAACATTCTAAAATGTTGAAGCGACACTTTTTTCAAGAACATATTTCTTTTTAAAAGTGCGCCTGTTAAGCATGAAATATTCGCTTTTGTGGTCTGCAATGCTTGGCCAATAGGAGAGCAAGCCATCGCTTATTTTGAGCACACTTTGCATTTACATGCTTTTCTGTTCGTTTGTTGCAATTTGTAGACAGGGTATTGAATGATGAGACATTCTTGATTATCGAACAATGTTTGTTTTTTTCATTATTTTTTGGCCAAAAGTTGTACTTCTGCAGTCGGTAGCTCTCCGCCCCATGGTGCTTAGAGTGCCCATGGTGGTACAGGTGGTCTCGAGGAAGCTCCATGCAAACTCCCATAGGCGGGGCGCCAGCATTCCCTTTAGTTAATAGTTATAAACTCTATGGTCATGGCAACCTGCCTTTTAGAGCCAACTTCCACTAGCGTTTTTGTATTACTCTTCCATCATTGAACTTTCGTTACTTTTTATTTTTGATAACATTTTTTTCTTAAAGCACAACTAGCAATAAATGACGATTTGTGCATTAATTACTAGTGAATCGAATCATTATGGGTGATAGCAAACCCGAGAAAGATTTTAACTGAAATTCGAACAGCAGCCAATGAGCAAGACAGCAAAGAGACACGACACGAGACTCGTGTCGTGTTCCGTGTCGTGTCTCTGCTGTGTGCGGTCCCTCGTTGGCTGCTGTTTTAATTGCAATATGAACCAACTAGCTCAGATCCAGATCGTCCTGCACAAATTCCAAGCGACTTTTGGCCGCACAGGAATTCAAATTTTTATCTCCGAACGAAACAGAAAGTGATTCATCTCTAAGAAATAATATTCGTTAAAAAAACCCCTGAAATTTGCGTCCTAAAATTCCGCCACATTTTCAAAAAATAGAAACCGAAAACAACTCTCAGTTATTGGTATAAGTAATATGAAACGAAGCGAATGCTGCGGATGGATTATGTATAGAGGCAATGAAACTGCCGAAGAACGCAGTAACAAGAAATCCTCTCCAAAGCGAGTGACCCTCGCGTGAAAGGGCATCGCCGTGTTCTAGTGATATTCCAATCGCAAATTTTTTCTCTTTCTCAGGGAATTTTTGGCCTGAAATTGGCCCTAAAAGAAATTTTTTCGTGCTTGCAAGCAATTTTCTTCAGAACGAAATTTTATTTGGTTCCAGCGCTGTGATGTCCATTCGTCCCGAAGGGCACCAAGGACTAACGAAAAAACACTACAAAATAACACTGGGAAATTGCATAGATTTTCCAAGCTGCCGCAGAAAAAACAGTGCGAAAAAGGGAATTTTTCGAAAAAGTAAGAAAATATAATATATGGCACGCAACATCACTATCATGTTTCCTACATGTAGCAGCCACATATACGACACACTGTGAAACGCTCGATTTTTTGCGAACGCGGTCACGTTTGGCGGGTGTGCATACATTTCGAAACTTCACTCTGAATCGGAGAGGACGAAAACTGTTACAGGAATCACTCCTTTTTGGGGACGGACTGCACTGTCACGACCCCTAGTGCCCAAAACAGCAGGCATTATACTTCTTCTGAGGCTGACTGCAAAAGGACATCAGCTACACAGTTAATCCACACGAGGAACGGGTACTCCGCGCAGAAATGCAGCATTTGATGTAGCCCCACTTTACCTTCATTTAGTCGAGAACCTCTCCGTTAAACGTTATCTAATTTAAAAAACAACATTAGTGATAACAAAAAACGAGGAAACTAACGTTCCTATCCTGTCAACTGCGCAATTAACATGATCCTGTCGCATGCGCCAGCCGAGCAAACACAACACTTAGAAAGACTGAAGAAATTTTAGCTGGTCGCAAAGTTTAACGACAGAGCTACCTAACAATTCCTATTAAAACTGTTAAGAATGAAGTCTATTAGGCACGCGTTCGTGTAGGGTACGAAAAACCCATGGCAAAGCATGTGAATACGACTTCCAGCATGCCTCACCGGCAGCGATAGCAAAGGCAAGGCTTTACTCATTACTTCTTAATAAACTCGATAAAAAATGGCACAGTGCAACAGTTCGTTGATTATACTGCATGATTATGGGCCTGTACACAGTTCAAACTTCAGAGAACATCAAGAAAGCAAAGTGCTGTGTGTACATGAGTGTACTTGTTTACATCAATACAGTAAAGTACGGGTGCGGACTTCCCTATCCTGCCTTCCCTATCGGACATGAAAACATTAATTGTCCATCAGAAAACGCAATAGCATCCGCTACGAACCTGCAGGTACTACCACAGCTCCCAGTTTCAACTAGGCAACTGGAAAAATGTTACAAGGCGATAGCGTGCTGCGTTTACTTTCGTCCACGCCTTTACTTGGTTTAGTTTTTCAAACAATGTATATCAATTTAGTGCCCAGGCGAAATGATACGAGCGACTTACTAAACAACCCTGACAAAAATTTCTTTAGAAAGTCTATAGACGGTCTATAGACAAAAAGAAATTGGGCAGTTATAGACTTTAATCTATAGATAATCTATAGATTGTCTATAGACAAAAGGAAATGTCAATAGGATGGCTATAGAGTCTATAAAAAAGTTTATAGACAGTCTATAAACCATTTTCATAAGGGAAGTGTTTCTGCTGAAACGTCCATTAAGCCACTGAGTCGGAAACAAGACAACTTGACAGCACACCTAGCTCAGAAGTAGAGGAAGTGCGAAGAGCTTTGGACGAAATGCAACAGAAGTGAAAGAGGAAATAGGGCGGCGCAAAAAAAAAAAAATCTAAGAGAAAGTGAAGAAAGCGCACTTGTTTCTCAACACCCCTAGCTTGCTTGCTTGACGTCTTTCCAAGGCTGATGAAATAGCCTGACAAAGCAGAGTGCACGGGGAAACAGACAGGAAGGAAATTTCGCGACAGATTACGCAAGTAGAATATTTGCACTTGTCCAAAGCCAAGATAGCTGTGGAAACAGACACGACCAACCACGTGCTTTCTCTCATTTCCATTCAATTCTTTCCTCGTCCCTTTTCCGCTTCTACCAAGCGGTCTGTCCGCAACAGTTGCCGTCGCGGCGCCTGGTCTAAATGGGAGGGGGGGATCGTCGCGAGTGCAACGTGCGTCAGACAGGCAGGCAAGCAGCTCTCCATTCTGGAATGGCAGCATCCCGCTCCCCCATAAACCCACCCATCCGAGGCAAACAGCCAATGAAGTGCTGCCGGGCACGAAGTCGTTCGGCCAAGGAGAAGAGTAGCTTCTCGCGTAAGGGCGGTCCCACGTGACGCTCGGTGGGGCAGGCAGACACCCCCTCCCCACTAGCACGACTCACCGAACTGGTTCCCCCCCCCCCCCCACATACACACACCTCCTCGCCTGCCCTCTTTACCAGCATCCTCCCTCGCACCCGCCAGCGCCTTCACCCCCACCGGACCCGGCCGCCAGGAACCCTGTCTCGCCATGAGCCCGCGTAAGGCCGTGACCTAGCACTGCCGGGAGAGGCTAGCTTGGAACATGGGCTGGTGCTGCAGTTTCATCGCTGCTTTCACCAGCAGTCGCATAGAATAACGAGTGAAGAAATATATATATATATATATATATATATATATATATATATATATATATATATATATATATATATATATATATATATATATATATATTTCATTCTTAACATTCCGATGCCTCATTCAGTTGATTTTGACGAAGTCTATTAAATCCCCACTGCAGAGTTATAACGGTGAGAACAAAGTCTGTAATGGGTTAGAATTTAGTACTGGTCGAGTGAGTATAGGCAGTTTCAAGGTTATAGTTGCTGTTAAAGCATGCACCGTCTGTGCTGGACAGGCTGGGTTCAATGCCCTGTGCCGGCGGGTACCAAACGGTTTTTCAGCAGGTGATATAGCTTTCCCCCGCCTTGAGATCGGCATTGTCAGGGGTGAAGGGCTCGGAAGAAACACCTCTGACCAAACCGTGACTCCTTGCGCAGTAAAAAAAAAAACTTAACTCTAAACATTAGCTATCTTAATTGTTTGTCGACACACAACAGAACCACTCCAGCGCGAATCAAGCTAGGGTGCATGAAATGTTAGTAAGAGCAACAAAAAAAAATGTGGACAGGTTAACATTAGCACGATAAACCCGACTTAATTTTTCGACATATAAAAACAGAAGCTGTAAACTTTCCTCCAGTGTATAGTATATATATAGAAGACCCGGGCACCGGCCAAAACATCGACAATAATCGTCTCACTGAGAGGTGCTTTCATTGAACTTTTACTCCGCGGAATCCAGCGGAACCTACCTTCGTAAATATTTATACATATATATTTGTGAGAACACCTGTGTAGGCTTTATCATGGCGTTAGAGACAAAGACGAAGATGAGACTATGAATACTATACACACGCGCGCGCGCGCACTCACAGATAACATACGGAAATAAAGGCACTTGTTTTTTATTTTTTTTATTTAAATTGGTTTTTGGGGAAAGGAAATGGCGCAGTATCTGTCTCATATATCGTTGGACAGCTGAACTGCGCCGTAATGGAAGGGATAAAGGAGGGAGTGAAAGAAGAAAGGAAGAAAGAGGTGCCGTAGTGGAGGGCTCCGGAATAATTTCGACCACCTGGGGATCTTTAACGTGCACTGACATCGCACAGCACACAGGCGCCTTAGCGTTTCTCCCCCATAAAAACGCAGCCGCCGCGGTCGGGTTCAGGAAGACCCACTGAAAAACTTAGCTGATTTGTTCAGCCTTTAGACCGGAGAAAGGTCGGTCTCTTGTCTAAACCTTGAATAACTCCGTTAATTTTTTCAACGTGACTTCCTGAACTGAATGTTTTTAATCAATTGCCTTGAAAAATCTTGATATCCTTAATATATACAAATATATTCACCATTTACTTCCACCTGCCGCCGCGTTGGCTCAGTGGTTATGGCCCTCGGCTGCTGACCCGAAAGACGTGGGTTCGATCCCGGCCGCGGCGGTCGAATTTCGATGGAGGCGAAATTCTAGAGGCCCGTGTGCTGTGCGATGTCAGTGCACGTTTATGATCCCCAGGTGGTCGAAATTATTCCCGAGCCCTTCACTACGGCGTCACTCATAGCCTGAGTCGCATTGGGACGTTAAACCCCCGTAAACTAAACTATTTACTTACACCTTCCTCCTACTTGTATTTCCCAGCTTCAAGCTGATCTTTTCTTTCGTATCACCAATAAATGAAAAACGTTTCCCCAAGTTTCGACTGGAGTAGCAGACTGCAAATCTCGCGTGTAGATTCGAACCTAATGCCATACAACCATGGTAGTGGTTATTTATGCTCGTTGCCATAAATTAAGGTGCTCTCCGAGGACATCACGATAAAGCTCGAAGTAGCGGAAGATATTGAAGAGGAAAATATGAAAAAAGAAGAGGGCGCTCTGGCTCGCGCCGAAGTATAATAGTGTATACCGGACGCCTCAACCGAGGGTTAACGGTATCAACCGATAGAACTCGTAAGAGAACAAACGACCTATACGAG
Organism: Amblyomma americanum; assembly: GCF_052857255.1. Lineage (NCBI taxonomy): Eukaryota > Metazoa > Arthropoda > Arachnida > Ixodida > Ixodidae > Amblyomma > Amblyomma americanum. The sequence goes on from NC_135505.1 coordinate 144,182,038, forward strand.
TCAGTGTTGTCAGTTATGGCTGAAGGGCAAGGCAGGGCTGACTTGAATTTCGACAGAGGATAATGCAGGGATGAAACGGGACAGGAATGCAACAAAACTGAGGCAGCCCACAAGAGCCATGTTATGTTGATGTTTTTTTCGCCTGTCCGGACCGACAGGTGGCAGAACGTTAGCTTTTGCCACAGCACTTTCTTTTCCTTCGCTTCTCTTTAATTCACGATTGCTGAATAGATTTTACTACAGCAATTGCCGCCTGAAACCTTTCTATTTTTCTGCTCGCAACTGTTCATTATGCACCCTTACCAGTTTTGTTGGTTTTTATAGTTGAAGAAAATCGCAGATAACTGAAATTTACGCAACTAAAGGCAAAGGCACATGAAAAACTAAATAATGCTTTCGTGCAGCGGACTTGACAACCCCATTAGGATCGTATCTTTGTGCTATTTGTGTAACAGCTGTTGAGTACGATAAACAGCCTGAGTGCAATAAGTAGCCGAAATTTTAGGCTCGGCGCAGACACATGGAAAAGTAAATAATGCTTTAGGGCGCTCAGCTACCGATCCGAAGTACCCGGGTTAGAACCCGACCGCGGCGGCTGCGTTTCGATGGAGGCGAAACGCTAAAGCGCCCGTGTGCTGTGCGATGTCAGCGCACGTTAAAGATCCCCAGGTGGTCGAAATTATTCTGGAGCCCTCCACTACGACACCTCTTTCTTCCTTTCTTCCTTCACTCCCTCCTTTATCCCTTCCCTTACGGCGCGGTTCACGTGTCCGCCGAGACGTGAGACAGATACTCCGCCATTTCCTTTCCCCAAAAACGAAGTTTCAATTTTCTATTTTTTTTTGCAATTGACTTGAGTGCCCCATTGGAATTGTATCTTTGTGCTATTTGTGTAGCAGCTGTTGAGTACAATAAACAGTCTGCTTACTGCGAAATTTATAAACACAAAAATTTTAGGCATGACGCAGACACGTGGAAAACTAAATGAATGCTTTCGTGCAGACTTGAGTCCCTTATTGGGATTGTATCCTTGTGCTATTTGTGTACAGCTGTTGAGTACAATAAACAGCATGCTTACTGCGAAATTTATAAACGTCAAAGTTTTACGCATCACAACAAACATATTCTACAAAAGCAAAAGTAATACTCGTAGCGCACACACAAAAAAACAAACGACGTTCCTCTCACGGAAGTTGCCTGTAATGAGTATGATAAAGTCCTCTTCTGCCTAACTTAATTTCCGCTGCATAATTAGGTGACTAATTTAATTACCCCCAGCGAGAATTAATTAGCGTTGCGTGCTGTAGCCATAATTTTTCACCGAAAGCTGGCATTTCCTCATCAACTATGTTTCGCGTTCATTTTCTTAAAAGCGGCTTGCGTGGCACCGTTACCTCGGCTGCTGACCCGAAAGACGTGGGTTCGATCCCGACCGCGGCGGTCGAATTTCGATGGAGGCGAAATTCTAGAGACCCGTGTACTGTGCGATCTCAGTGCACGTTAAAGAACCTCAGGTGGTCGATATTTCCGAAGCCCTTCACTACGGCGTCCCTCGTAGCCTGAGTCGCTTAAGGACGTTCGGCCCACATAACTAAAACCATAACCAGATTCTAATTGTTAATCGTATTGTTTTGGCTTCTTTTTGTTAACGGGTATTTTAGCGTGCACAAGTATGCAGCATAGCTGAACACTAACGATCTGTAACAAACATTAAGACACTAAACATTGTTTCTGAAGCTACCTTTTTTGGCATACATAAAACATAGCAGTGCCAAGAATCATGCAGTCAAAAGTTTCATTATTACTTTTTTCTGTGAAAAAAGTGCTCGAAAAACTTCCAGCTAGTTTTGTGTATATGGTAATAATATCTTCCCATTTTCTGTAAATATGATCATTTATGACTCAAAACGCAGGTTTTCAACAGCAAACCATTAAGGTTTTCAGCGTTATTAACCATGCAGGGCGACAACACAAGATCATGTAGTAAAGTGCATGGAGGCCAACAATCACCAACGGGATGTTATACTCTCCTGTAGCCACTTGATGTCGTATATACCACAATATGCAGTCTGCAGTGTTCAGGCAGCGCTGCAGTAGTTACACTGCACGCCTTAAAACTGCCACCGTCAGCCGCTTGGATCGCGACGAGCGCATGCACGACCACATTTTGAAGGATTAGAGGCGCCTCGTTTGCTTGTTAACATTTCTTGCCTGTAGGTCTTTTCGATCCAGCCCAGGTAGCTGATGAATCTCACGTGGTTCTTTTGACAAGGCGCGGAAGCACATGCCCTAATCTTAGGAAGGTGGCGTGGAAAAGCATAATCTACGGATCCGCCAAAAAAATGCTTGCTCCTTTTTCTAAGCTGTGTTTTACGGTGTGCGATGGATACTGCAAGCGTGATTACAGGTTGCCTATATTATGTAGGCAGTCATGTAATTTGTCATGTGTTGATCTCATGTATTTGCACTGTTGGTAGAGGTGCGGAATTTCTTTTATTGTTATTCTACAGCGCGTTGTATTGTGAAGCCGAACATGGTTTCGGGACGTTAGAGAAGTAATCGAACAATGCCGAAAACTCACACCTGACTTCTCTTTTTTTTCCAGAGAATTCAACCACGACTAATCCTGGAGCCAATCCATGCAGGGATGGGGAGAGTGCGCTGTCAAGTTTCCATTTGTTCCAGGATTTTGACTTTGATGGGTTTTTCCCTTCGCCTGTAATAAACGGATTGAGACCATTCTTGCCGCGACTAATGATTTTCTGTTGCCATGTTAATATAACGCTGTTTTGGAGGAAAACTCAGTTACGTTGGTTAGAGATTCCAACTGGCGTGTACACAGTGGCAGACTTCGTGTGCATTTACATTACTACTGAAATGCGTTCGATTGCTGTCAAATAAGTTCAAGCTATTAAATAAATGCGAGCAGTAAATGTCTCCTTTGAAATACTTTCTTTTGTATTGCTTTGTAGCTCTCACAAACAGTCGTTGTCTCGTCTGACCATGCAGTCCATGATCACTAAAAGTGCAAGCGAAGGAAAATGAAATCCTCGTTATAAAATACATATGAAGTAAGCCAGCAGCCGCCGAAACAAGGGAGCATTAGAGAATTTTCTATTTTTAAAAATTGTGGTCTTGATCAATGACAGAATAATGGTGTAATTATTTAAAAATAATTGCACTGTTAACCTCCTATTGGGCGACACCACAAATTAAAAATAACGTTGTTTCGGTGGCTGTTAATTGCCTTCGTTCATATAAAATGTGTCTGCATTTTAATGAACATAGCTGTACTTAGCACAGCCATAGTCTGTTCCACAAACTAAATGCAGACAACGACACATACACTCCAGAGAGCACTCGACACGTATGCACTTTTATGTGCCCATCAGAACCTTCCGCTATCTTTCTTCAGGCGCTAAACATATGTATACATAATCCATGGGACATAAAAAGTGTAACTTTTTTTTTTTTTGAAGAACGCTACACCGCAATACCCTTTAAAGCTATATATAAGGGGTGTTTCACTTAAGACTTTACACAATGTTTAAAAATAGGCTTTTTGAGTTGGAAGAGCTCTTTTCTCGGCATGCATTGTCAGCGGCGTAGTACATCAGAATGCAGCCAAGTCGTGCTAACTAACAGCATGGTTAACTATTGTTGAATAGTTCTGTTTTTAACTATTACTGCTAGACTCCCTAATTACTGAGAGGCGTGTACCCCACCGTAAGTATATCCATATCAGTTTTTAGAATTTTGTAATTGTGGTTACCCTCGCCGCTGTGGCCCAACAAATTTTGACTGTTTCGACGAGTTAAGTACTCTGGAGAGGTGGCTTTACCTGAAAGCTTCTCGAAAGCGCATGCACTTTGGCGTGATGTAGCCAGACTTTGTAGAGCTACAGCGCCGAGAATAACCGCGTTTTCGAAATTATAAAAACTGATATGGATATCACTTACGAAGGGCTACAGGACTGTCAATAATTAAGGAGCGTAAAAGGAGCGTTGAAAGTTATTGGGCCAGAGTGTATTGATTTGAGTCGTATAGTGTGGCACTTAAAACACCCGCCAACTTCGCCATATATGGGAAAGGGAAAGATTCATTTTCGCCTCTGACGGCTTTGCTAGCTTCGAAGGCGTCTTAGCTGCCAGAATGTACTACTTAAATTCAGAAATTGAAAATTGGTTTCTGGGGCAAGGAAATGGCTACTGATCCGGAGTTCCCGGGTTCGAACCCGACCGCGGCGGCTGCGTTTTTATGGAGTCAAAACGCTAAGGCGCCAGTGCGCTGTGCGGTGTCAGTGCACGTTAAAGATCCCCAGGTGGTCGAAATTATTCCGGAGCCCTCCACTACGGCACCTCTTTCTTCCTTTCTTCTTTCACTCCCTCCTTTATCCCTTCCCTTGCGGCGCGGTTCAGGTGTCCAGTGATATATGAGACAGATATTGCGCTATTTCCTTTCCCCAAAAACCAATTTTAAAAAATTAAAAAAGGCAAGGAAATGGCGCAGTATCTGTCTCACACATCGGTGGACACCTGAACCGCGCCGTAAGGGAAGGGATAAAGGAGGGAGTGACAGAAGCAAGGAAGAAAGAGGTGCCGTAGTGGAGGGCTCCGGAATAATTTCGACCGCCTGGGGTTCTTTAAGGTGCACTGGCATCGCACAGCACACGGGCGCCTTAGCGTTTCGCCTCCATCGAAACTCAGTCGCCGCGGTAGGGTTCGAGCCCGGGACCATATATAGCCTGGGAACCTTCGACGCACACTGCACGCCCACATCGAGATGCTAACAATAACGCACACAAAACGTTGCTGAGCATCCGGGCATCTACGCGCGTTATTCAAAGCGGGCCGGAGCAACACAATAGGAGCACCGTGGCGCGAATGTGCGCAAGCGCAACGGACCGAATTACGTCTTAATCAGCCAAGGCGCCCAGAGACACACACGACTTTATTGAAACTCGCACCCGCCCACATTACATCGGGGGCGAAGACAGCCGACGGCGGGTTGTATTAGCCTCACACACTGAGACGCCAAGCGCGCAGTGGGGAGCATTGTTCAGCGAGGCGCATTGTTCGGCATTGTATGTACTCGGCTCATTGTTCGAGCAACGCGAGCCTCTGCATACGCCACGAGCCGTCGTGTGCGGTTGTGAATGCTGTGCATGGCTTCTCCATTCAATCACTCGTCAGCCAGCGCTTGGCTTTTTTAGTCACCGTGGAGTGCGGTTTTGTGTGGCGAGCTCGTCTAGCGTCACGTGACATGGGAGAGAGCGCTGTGCGGGGAAAAAAGCGTCATTGCTCCCTCCGCAGTCAACTCATTTGCCGCAATACAAACACCTTTTTCGCCATTAAACTGTAATACAATACGAAAAACTGTACAATATGAAAGGGAACGTGGGAGCGTGTGGACTGTGGGCATCGCGAAGCGCTGCCTCCGAGACCCGGAAAGAATGGTCGGCATAAAGGACAATGCTTTGTTTTATGCCATCTTTGGTTCCCTGAGGCCAAATTACGCAGGTGAGTTAGGTTTCCTTTATTACAAATAATAGAGTCACTAAATAAAGACTTGGAGTACCGGCACTCTTTTCTCCTATTGTTCTGTGCCGCCGCCACGGTCATTGGTCATCACGTGATATTTGTTTACACTGCGACGGTTCATGGGGGCTGCCATTTTGTGGCTTATGCGTTTTCAGTCGGGCAACTGTGGTAGTCCTAGTGCTGCGAGTGCTGCCGGTGACCGACTCAGTGACCAGGGATTCCGCGCCTCGCAGCATTTCAGCTGCACAAGAGCATACGAGGATGCCGTTTTGCTGCGTTGTTGGCTGTTTCAACTCGCAGAATGATGGAAAACGCTTCATGCGCTTTCCGCTTTCCATGCCGTACGGCTACGATCCCCGCCGCAGCGCAGGGTGGCTAACAGCGTTGTTTACAAAATGGCCGGGCCAAAGTTAGCGGCGAGGTCGCCGAAGCGGCAATCTGGCAACAATGATAAACAACAAAATGGCCGCCCCTGCTTACCGCCGTGCTGCAGTGACGGTACTCTAAGTCTTTATTTAGTGACTCTAACAAATAACACTGAAATCCAGTACCGACGGCCGCGTAGAGGCGAGAGGCAAAAGCATCCGCGTGCTGTGTGATATATCAGCGGACGTTGAAGAACCGCAGGTGGTCTGAATGTATTTCATATACCTCCACTAGCGTCTCTAGTAGCCCACCTTGCGCTTCGGAACCTCAAATTCCAGATGCCATATATGGGAAATTCTAGAGGCCCGTGTACTGTGCGATGTCAGTGCACGGTAAAGAACCCCAGGTGGTCGAAATTTCCGGAGCCCTTCACTACGGCGTCCCTCATAGCCTGAGTCGCTTTGGGACGGTAAACCCCCATAAACCATACCTTACCTTACCTTACCATACCCAACAATTCTTCACAAAATTATTTTTGAACGGGAAAGAGTTTGAGTGCAATTTTTGGACATATTGTAAGATTTCACTATAACAATCAATATTTCCGCAGATCTACCATCGGCAAGCCTGCATTTTTTTGCTGTTAACGTTTTTGCTATCGTCAAAGCAGTCTTGACTGCTCGATGCGACCGATGGAAACACTATAAAATAAATATTTTGTTCCATGTCGGGAGAATGGACTATTGCCTTCAACATTTCTATACCAGTGTCTTACAGTTTAGGAATTCTCAAAATTTTAGCCCAAGAATGTTGGACATGATGTCATGCCGTGTCATGTTATACCGTTACAAATAAAAAATAGAATAAAATTGGTTTTCGGGGAAAGGAAATGGCGGAGCATGTGTCTCAAATCTCGGCGGACACCTGAACCACGCCGTAAGGGAAGAGATAAATGATGGACTGAGAGAAGGAAGAAAAAAAGAGGTGCCGTAGTGGAGGGCTCCGAGATATATTTCGACCACCTGGGGATCTTTAACGTGCACTGACATCGCACAGCACACGGGCGCCTTCTGCGTTTCGCCTTCATCGAAACGCGGCCGCCGCGGTCGGGTTCAAACCTTGGGTGCTCCGGCTCAGTAGCCGAGCGCTCTAACCACTGAGACACCTCGGCGGGTTAACTTGCAGCCAAAGAACGCTGTGTTTCCAGGTGCAGTTAAGTTTCCTTGATTATAAAAAAACACTGATATCCAGTGCTTACGGCCGCATAGACGCGAAACGCAAAAGCGTCCGCGATGTCCGTGCAATTATTAAGTAAAGAACCCTAGGTGGTCGAAATTATCCGGAGCCCTCCACTACGGCGTCCCTCATAGCCTGAATCGCTTGGGGCGTTTGGGGCCAAAATGCATCACACCACACCATGCCACGCATTGCCATGCCATGCCATGCCACGCCATGTCATGCCATGCCTTATCACGCCATTCCATGCCTTGTTATAACGCACACAATAATAATAATAATAGTTTTTTTGGGGAAAGGAAATGGCGCAGTATTTGTCTCATATATCGTTGGACACCTGAACCGCGCCGTAAGGGAAGGGATAAAGGAGGGAGTGAAAGAAGAAAGGAAGAAAGAGGTGCCGTAGTGGAGGGCTCCGGAATAATTTCGACCACTTGGGGATCTTTAACGTGCACTGACATCGCACAGCACACGGGCGCCTTAGCGTTTTTCCTCCATAAAAACGCAGCCGCCGCGGTCGGGTTCGAACCCGGGAACTCCGGATCAGTAGTCGAGCGCCCTAACCACTGAGCCACCGCGGCGGGGCAACGCACACAACGCCGATTTCGTTTTAAAGGGGTTCTAATCTAAGCAAGTTTGACTCTGAGAGCGACGGGGCAGAGTAAAATGTTTAGCCACCTGTGCTCTTCATTGGCAGAGCATTCTTTTCAGCACCTCACCCCCGGCGCATCGCGGGCAGCCCCGACCGCGACGTGCCACTATGGGCGCCCGGGTGCTTTGAATAGAGAGCACCCGAGCCTGTTAATTAATTACCGCCCGCCAGCCGTGGTGGGCGTGGCCGCACTGTGGCGGCACGCAACGCCTCCGCCCGCTTTCAGACCGGCGACGCTATGGAACAATGGAGGACGTCGCCACAGCAGCGCATCGCGGCGCCAACAAGCACCCGGAGAGGTGGACGCGTGACGTCTTCATCAAAGATCCGCGCTCTGCTTTGCGGAAGCACACCGGGTGCTGCATGCCGTGGCGGACGGGGGGAAGTCGTTGATTGGCATCCGCTCGACTCTCTTGTGCGCCTTCGGGGACGGGGGGCGGGAGGCGAATAGAAAAGGGACGACCGTCACGTGGTATACCTTTGGTTTCGCGGAGCGCCACGGGTTAGATGGAGGCAGGCACTGACCACTCTGAGAGCTGGATTCACTTTAAGCACAAGCCTGCTGAGACTAAGGTTTCTAAATCACAGTTGCTGAGGAAGAATCAGATGAATATGTCGGCAGCATTGCGTTAAACGAGTACAGATGATAGCTTGGTTATGTTATTTCGTTCAAATGGTGCGTAAGACATTAGTACACCTGGATCACCTTGTGGTATTCGCCTAAGACCACTAAATAATTTATAGTTGTTTTTATTCTTGGTATATATTCCGGTTTCGGTGTCAAGATAAACTTTCACTCATCTCTAGGCCAGAAAACAGCCTGATGAGCCTTACAATACCTTTTTCTTTCTTTTCTTTAACATTTGGGATCAGATTTGTGCCAAGCGGCGAGTTAGTGTATATCTCTCCACAAATAAATTCTGAATTACTTTCGCCATGGACGCAGTGGGACGGCTCCAGAGCTCAAATATTCTGCTGCTCGGTTCGCATGTTATGCGTGCATTTTTAGAGTGTGGCCCATCTGTGATCGGGTTGTTCTCTGTGCACAAGCATATGACAGAGCACTGCACTGAACTGCGCGGGAATTTCATTCAGCAGGCTCCAACAAAAATAATAATAATCCCAACCACGCGAACAAACATACAAACAGACAGACAGAGAGACAGACGGACGGACGGACAACCACATACAGACGGACGGACAACCACATACAGACGGACGGACAACCACATACAGACGGACGGACGAACGGACAACCACATACAGACGGACGGACGGACGGACGGACAACCACATACAGATGGACGGACGGACGGACAACCCCATACAGAAGGACGGACGGACGGACAACCAAATACAGACGGACGGACGAACGGACAACCACATACAGACGGACGGACGGACGGACAACCACATAAAGACGGACGAACGAACGGACAACCACATACAGACGGACGGACGAACGGACAACCACATACAAACAATTTCGTCTCTAACGCATGACTTCGTCGTTCAAGAAGAGCGCACTCGAGTATGTAGCTCCAGCTCTGCTTTCGATGCCTTGAGCCACAGATGCGGTTGTAGCATCGTCCATTACTAGATAGGCGTACGCTCCGTGCCAATCACGGAGGCAGGATAATCGCAGAGCGCTTTTCGTACGTTGACGGGTATAAACAGAGAAAGAACGGTGCGCGTGACAAATAGGGTAATCGATGCCTCCCGATCATCGCGGTTGAGAGGTCGCAACCGCAGCAACTGATGACACAAGGCTTCGAGGGTTCTTGCGAAGCGACGGGTGTTCTTTGCAGAGACTTTACTTTGGGAGCAAGGCTACGAGAACGCAAGTTGTGTTTATCATATTCCTTTTTAGCCTTGGCATTTCACAGCAGACTGTGTATAAGAAAAAAAGAATACTGAGAAAGAAGGAAGACTGAGAAAGAAGGAAGAAACGAAATAAATAAGGAACTAAAAGAGAGAAGACAAGGCAAGAAAGAGAGGGAGAGGAAGAAAGAATGTTTACTCAAACGGCTTTTCAAGAAATCAGTGCATTCTAAGCAAAACTACCGTAATTAAATCAAGTCATAAATATAGGAAATAGCTCACAACTAAAGCCCCTGTCTAATGCTATATGGCTAGGGTTTGAACATTTAGGTTTCATGTTTCGAAAATTCGGCGGACTTCTTTCGGCGTTTATTTCAGAATGCCACGCCAGGTTTTTTTTTTCAGCGAATATTATTTTCTACATACGAATATTCGGTTTTTATCGGTGAAATACACGATGTCCCTATGCGGTCAAAGGTGACGTATAGTTTGCAATAATCTATTTTTTTTAAACCAGCCGCTCATGTAGCAGCATGTACCACGTAAATGGCCGTCTGAAGAGCTCTCTTTGCGGACGAAATTCGTACAGTCGTAACAAAAAGCAAAAATGCCCGAAGTTAATTGAATGGGCCGTGAGACAAAAGTGGCTTAGCTTGGCTATGCCAGGATATACGTACGTAGCGAAAGCTAAGGGAGAGCTTGGTTAGCCTTGGTTAATCTGATTGCAAGTCCAGGTTAGTCTGGTTGTCTGACTAGTTGTTGTCACGTGGTTCGCCACGCGGTTGGTCACGTGACCAGTCACGTGGTTAGTCACGTGGTGCGGTGAGAGCACGGCGAAATTGCGAGTTCGTGGCCAATGTAGCTTTCGCTACGAAAACGGAAGTGAAACTTTAGTTCTTGAACTTGATTCCCAAATTCTGGCTGCACTCTGCGCTAAACAAGAGGGCCGCGCACCATACGTGCTACGCTTGCTGGGGCAGCCATGGAACTGTCTAGGCTTAACCGTTGGGGAAGCCAGAACACGACACCTTCGCGCCGCTTATGCGTAGTTTCGGATTGATGGCTGCTTGTTACGGTGCCAGAAGTTTTCACTGCCCTTGCATACAGTTGAAAAACGTACTTAACGAAGGGCCGGCCCGAAGTCGGTGACAAGTCTATATGCTAGCCAGTAGCGCTTAGCTAAGCCGTCCAGCAATTCTTGCCTGCAATGGCGTGTCTGAGTTCGCGGATCAATGGTTCATAACTCAGTCACTGCACTAAATTCATGAGATACCTTTGTCTGATCTCGTTCCGGGCTCCAGCATTATCTTAACTTTCTCCTGTGGCCTACTGTTGCTATAGTACTGAATAGATAGTTAGCTTTGACATGCATGCGACAAAAACTGACCTTCTTCTGTTAAAACCGAATTAAAAAAAATGAATTCGGGGTAATTTCATCGGAGTTTTTCGGTGGAAACCGAAAAGTCCTACCCCCTACATATGGCGTACGGCACCAGTGTGTAATCTTGGGCTAGACTGCCACTACTTTCCCAGCACAGAGGCAAGTAAATTACTCGTGTGTACCACGCTGACGATTGCACATGCACTGACGCCCGGAAGTGTCACGTCCACGGTGAATGTTCATTTCATTCGGTCCGCGTGTTTTTTTTTGTGTGTGTGTGTGTGAATAATAGAGTTCTACCGGGAAATAACGGTTATATACGGCAAATCGTCAATTTTTCAGCTCTTGTTGCACACTCCGTAGCATTTTTCATTAAAAAAAAACACAAATCGCAAAGCAGCTTCCAATCAGTATACATGCACTGCTGGCGTTGTCCGTTGTTCAGTTTATATCTCGCAGCGTAGTGCATGTAGGCTTAACGTTACCGTCAGCACAATCAGCTTGTGGATCAAGCATGTGGAAGTGCGATGCGGACTGTATGTGTATATACAAAGAGAAGCGGCAGTTAAACGAAGGGAGACATTTACACAAAGTGTAGCATAATAAAAACAGCAACAACATCAACAGAGAAAGTATTATGTTCACTATGTGGCTGCTTCTTATTTCATGAATTGATACTTTTTTGTGTAAACGAGATTTATTTCCTTGCGGCATCAGATGACGAACTTGTGATAAATATTCAGTAATGTTTAAAGTAATGGAAAAAGGTTAGCTGATTTTATGAAGTCCAGTAGAGAGCGATGGCACGGTCTCCGAGTCCAGGCAATATATGAAGCAGGGTTGCTCGGTGAAAGACCCGGTATACCTTCAGGTGCCGGATCCTTGTAGGCTTGAGAACTGGGCAGTCCCACAGTAAGTGGTGAATGTAGGCTTCAGTCTCCTCGCGTTTACGTATCGGACACCCAAGCCGAGGAAAGAAATCTCTGAATCCACTTCCCAGCCACGACAGGTGTTTGTAATCTGTTCTTCAAGATAGCATCATTTCTGCTGTGTTACAGACAAAAAAGACACTTTAGCCGGTGCCACATGAAAATGTCGTCACAAGCTTTCACACATATTAGAAAAAAGGGTGAAAGAGTGGCCTTCATCCTAGCTCCGCCCCTCTGTGGTACGTGCCGGAAAAACCTTGACGTCAAGCGGAGTCTTGCATGTCGCAGCGCCGAGCTTGCGTGTGACCTCAGCGAAGGTTTTGCGAGGAATCCGGCTTTCTTGCACTTGTGTTGGCACGGATTTTGGCAAGCGCCAGTTAGAAACACAGAAGGCCTGCCTCTTACTCATATGCCATGCCTGTTTTATTTTTTTTATTTATCGGGTGTTATTGCTTAGTTTTACACTTCATCAGTTCACATTGTGTGGGTTTAATTTTTATACATCACTTCCAAAGTGCATCCTGCTGCATTGCTACTTGGCTCTGCTGACTGTTGTCGACACGTAGTTTTTTCCAGCAATAAGTTTTTTGTTTTTTTTGTAGCGATAGCTACATTGCGGTAGCATTTCGAGCCTTCAGCGTGGCGGCGCCGCCACGTGGTCACGTGGTTGGTCACGTGGTGCGGAGCAACTGCGGGCGGCACGAAACCGAGCGGGGGAGGGGGGAGTGAGGGGGAGAGAGTTAATTACGTCCAGGGACGAATATGAAGAAGGAACGCCCAGTGAAACGAAGCGGCAAAAGACTGACTTTGCAATTCGACTGAGCGAGTTCCACCCTGCCAGATGTATATATATATCGCGTCACTTCAGGTTTAACCACAGCTAAACCACAGCCATATTTTTTTACACACTCGTACACCATTGCCTAAAGGGTAGTTTGTACGCACTGAGGTAAAAAAACAAACAAGTTCGGGCCTTTTCATAGTGCGAGGTAACAACTGTGGCGACCTCTTGAAATATGTATCCTTGTTGCACTTGCATCCACTGATATGTGGGCAGTTAAATGGAAATGGGACAGACGGTTTGGAGCCTTCATACGCGAAGCGTTTCCGATTAGAAAGGCTTAAACACGAGCTGAGCACCGGTTCTAACCAAAGTGCCAAGGTATGCTATGTCGACGTGTAAACAAGAAACCGGCCGCGGTGGCTTAGCGGCTATGCATGGCGTCAAACTGCTGAATCAAAGGTCGCGGGATCGAATCCCTCTCGCGACGCCCGCATTTTGATTCAGCTGAAACGCAAAAACGCCAGTGCAACTCAGTTCATGTAACTTTACGCCAAAATAACCCAGGCGCGATCAATAACCGTAACTGGTATCACTGCGTAAGACGGTCGTCATCGTTGACACGCGCACGTTTAACTCAGCGACTTAAAAGTCTGTTAGTATTTTCTAGCTATTTTTTTTCTCATTCCATGCAATTCAACAACGGGGCGCCACGTCTACTTCAAGCACCATTCGCTACAGCCTGTTTCCAAGACCATGCATCTTTTTCCAACTTGACACCTTGAAGGTGTGTCAGTCTATGCCCATGCTTTTCATTGCCTTTGAAAATCAGCCAGTCGAGTCTTGTCTATCATGTTACGCACAGCAAAGTTGGTTTGAAAGACTTCTTTTCTGCGTCAGTTGAACGTGAAACAAGGCTTTCTGTATAGACGAATTTCAATGGCCCAAAAATTTAACCCTCTTTTTTCTGCGCTCCCAGTACAGTAACGGACACGAATGCATATAAGAGCCGTGTCTAAGTCGTTTTCAAACACGTCTTATTCTTTATTTTTATAGTTCATGTGTGGCATACATCTCTCTATCAGCTCCTTCTTCTTCCTTGTTCCAGCATTCGCGTTGTGTCCGCACATTATAGAAGGCTTGCGTAAGTGATGCTCGCGTCCCCTCCCCCTCCCCCTCCAAATCTCCCGGCTAACGACAGGCGTGAAGCTTTTTCAAAAGGGGACGCAATATGGCCCGTCAAATTGCAGACCTCGAGTGTCCAAATCACGACCGTTTTTCTGCGCGAAGCACACACACGCCTTGTATATAAGAGGGAGTGAGGGAGGGGGGTGGGTGGGGTGGGGGGTGGCAGAGCGAACCGCATTACGCGCTGCTGTTATAAGCCCCCACCGCACCACGCTTGGGCGAGCAAATCTGTATACGCTCACGCAGTCGTTTGGGGCCCTCAACTATGCGACACCGCGCGCGCGCGCTCTACTCTCGAAACCAGCCTACTCGTTTTGGTCAATTCTCTTCGCGGATTCTCTTTTTTTGTTTATTTTTTCTCTCCTAAAGGTAATGACGGGGAAACAGATAGAGCGGCGACGTGTATGAGACGTACAAAGGGAATATCCTTTTTTTTTTCGTTTTCTTCGCTACTGGGAAAATCGCTGGTGAAGTATCGGGAGGGGTGTACGAACTACGTAATCTCCTCCGTTAAGTATACATATAGCCTCCGACGGTGACGCTTATGGTCTTCTATACGTGCGCACAGGAGCTCTGAATGTGGGCCAATGAAGCGAAGAAGCCATATAGGAAACGTCGTTATGCCACAGGGGGCGCTTGTTACTTGTTCGACGAGTCAGTTTAGCGCGTCTTTTGTGTGAACGCATTACTCTATACAGGCGTGTTTGTACGCGGTGTAGCGAATGGCGCAGGCAAAAAAATGTTGAAGGCGGTCGGCGGTGTATTATGGGGGGGGGGGGGGGGGGGGGGGGAGATAAGTGGGTAAAGGCGTTTCTTTATGTTTCTTATTGTTCGTATGGTTATGCATGGTGTTTTATGTTCCCTCTCACCCATCAAACGCAGATGCAAGTAATGAAAAAGTTTGTCTTCCTTGCGCGTGGTAGACTGACCAACTACAACACAAGTGTAAACTTTGGTAAGCAAATTAGCTATATATAGGCCACTTGTCTTACTGATATTCTTTCTTTTTCTGCACAGGAGGGGGCGGAGCGGGGGTTGGGGGGGGGGGGGGAGAATTGAACACATTCTCCGTATAGCGCACAAGCTAATTTCGAGGACAATTTGGCCTTGATCGAAGATGGTATATGTGCTGTCTTTTTGTTTGCTTCTCGAAATGATTTGATTTTAAGGACCTTGCACGCATTGTCATTTCTACCGTAGGTTAATTAAAGTTTGCCGATTTAAGATCTTCTGAGCTAACGCATCTGTTATTAAGACGCAGTCTGCAATTTGTGTACGTTAAAAAAAATGGTGCCGTGGACCGTATTTATAAGGTTTACAAAAATGGAGCGCAATTTATAGTGTTGTTTCCACTTTAAAGGGACGCTGAGGATAAATTTAAATTGGTCTGTATCAATATATTACTACTATTTAATGACAAGGGCGTTCCTTTCGCCGAAAAGGGAACTTTTATACGCTAGAATAGGTCACGACGTGAAATGTAGATGTCGCCACCTGCGGCCATTCTCGCAAGCGAACTGCGGTGCTTCAATACATTTTTAAGCACTAACCTCTGAGGCAGGGCTGCATCGCCATTCACTTCCAAACCAGGATCGTGGAGTCCTTTGCGCGGGGATCGCGGGGTCATGACGTCACTAGTTTCACTCGAGTGGAAGGATATTTTTTTTACTCCAATAACCTCATAAGTAAATGCGCATTTAGCTGTCGTACAAACATAAAGGTAGAAACAAGGAGCCAAATTTGCTGAGAGCAAAATATTAATCGAGCGATCCTTAGTGTCACTTTGTGTGCAAGGAAAGGGTTTTAAAAGCGTTTCGAGGTTTCGTGGGGTCTGCTACTACCCTGAGATCACAGCGCGACCTGTGGCAGCAACTAAACAGAAAATATCACATTGAGACTTGTAGCGCCAACTACAATAGCATTGTATAAACAGCCACCTGCCGCGTGCCGATGATGACGTCATGGTCCTATATGGTGGATAGAGGTGGAACTATGAGTATGACATCAGGGGACGAAAGGGTGGCATAGTTTCGGTTTCTCGAGCCAAGATGGCGGCCGGTAAAATTGGTGCACTTGTGGGTAAGAATTTGCAAGAGGAATTTATGACTCTATGCACCATTACCTTGCGTCAAATTGTCTGTGAGCGCTGGTCACTTCAGATTTGCGCTATCATCATTGATCTGAGCGCGTTTAATGCCACGGTCTCGGCTTTTTTTATATAGGCTGCGGCTCAGTGGGCGTGCTGTCGGGCAAGTTGGCTTTGCATGATATCAATGAAGTGGGCTCAAAACTTGTACAAGGACCGTGAAAAAACACATACGACGAATGTCAGCCAGCGTTTCTCAATCGTCGTATGCGTTTCTTCTCGGTCCTTGTCCAAGTTTTGCGCCTACTTGATTTATATCACTGGGCGGCCTGGGGAGATTTTCATTTAATTTTCAGAAGTACTTGACCAAGACTTCCGATCAGAAAATGTTTTCGCTACACTCAAGTTTCAGGGCGTGGTATACAACCATAAGAGGCAGAAATTAATTCGTACACCCCCCTCCCCGAGTCACTCTCCATGGCCCACAGCGTTGCTCTGAGAAATATTATTGATTAATTAATTACTTATATTGTTAATTGACCGAACTGATAAGTTGAAATCGGGACTGAGCTAAGCTTGAGAGGGCGCCCCAGAAATATGCAATGGCTTCTACTATCGTTTTCATTGCTAAGTTCCTCAGGCACTTGTGTTCCGAAAAAACTGCTATCGGTATACGACGATATAATGGGTGTAGAGGTTGAGATATGCGTGACCAGGGAAGCCTGTTCAGTTGCCGCAGGAAACTCTGAAAACTGCTGGCTGGCATGTAAAAAAAATTCAAATGGAATGCGGGCATGCACTTTGTTAGTCTTGACAAAAGAAAGATACAGATATGCATTTGAATATGCTTCTTTACTAATCCACTACCTAATCCTACTTGATTGCGTAAATAATGATGTATTTAATAACCGACTGATTGAATGATCGGGTGCTTGGAAGTCAACACAATGCAGGCACACGGTAGTCGAACTTGTGGACGAATTGCGAACGGCCAAGTAGTTGAGTTCGAACGAACATTTTTCCCCGTAGAAGCTGGACAGTCAGAAGCCTTGAAACAGTTTTAAAAGTTTTCAAACGGTTAAAAAAAATCATGGCTCTGTAGCAACGCAACAAAGAGAGGATAATGTGGGTGGTATCAAAAATAAAGCTCGGTCGAGCGCGTTTGGTAACTTTGCCGTAAAACATCTTGAATGTTAACTTAATATTTCTTGCGGCATTTATCTCAAGTGGTCGGAATTCAAAAAATTATGTATCAGATTTTTAGTAACATTTCGCAATATATTCACAAGTCGGTAAACTTGACTTCCTGCATGCACTGCAGACGCATCGCTTGCGTTTAGAAATACAGAATATTAGTGAAAGCAACAAATTTATTATTGCCGTTCCTTCCGGCAGGCCAGGATATATATGTCCAGCCTGATTCTGAGGGAAAATTACATAGTGCACCATTCATTCGCAAGCAATGCACCCGAAATTGAAAGAAATTTGATTACTTCCACAAAATCTATATAGTGTGCATCGATAAACTTTTAACAGTGGCGTCTATACATTTTGTGGTAACATTCTATAGCCTTGATAAAATATAGTTTGATAACTGCGTTAAAACCTCGCGACTAATGGAAAGTTGTAATTGATCGGCATTAGTAGAAATTTACTCGCTCAAAATTTGAGGTCTTTATTTAAACATGTGTAAACCTTACTCGAAGAAATAAACTAAATCTAAGGCTAAAACCGTCTGGAATGTCTTAAGAATTCTTCGGGCAGCGCAAACCCGTTTTCAAGCACGTGCGCAATGAAACTTCGATAATCTGCTTCAAATATGTGTTGAGCTCACATAATAACCAAATGAACAATCGAGAGGCATCTAGCCAATTTCATTGTACAAGGATGTTCCTTGACGTAATCATAGTTTTCTTAATGACAGCCGTTAATGGCTCATTTATGGAAAGTATATAGGATTGCGGTATTGAAACCAGATAAGACTGGCACTGCATGTTCCTTCGCTAGAGATATGAAATGATCAGGCCGAATCTATCCAACGGAGACTTGACCGAAAGGTTGCAGGAAGTGAGGAAATATTTCGGATTCATAATATCTTTATAACTCTATACCATTTTACCGAAACGCGCTTTCCTAGCGCGGACAAGCCGCTTTAATGTATGCCGGTGACGCCATGTCAGCTGTTTCGGCTTATCGATATAATAACTCAAGAAGGGGGTACAACATCATTAGCTGAAAACTAAGTAACTGCCGCTGCCTTTGTCAGCAATGAGCGGAGGAGGCGTTTCGATAAGACAGGAAAACTCGCATGCTCGCTCTGTAAAAGATGCGAGAACCGACGTGCTATTTCCCGAAAGTCCGTCAAAGATGTCCAAAGAGATATCCGAAATGTGACTGGCGTTTAATACTGCCGCATTGATTGCGCGAGCAAACGATAAGGAAATGAGCAGACCATTTCCGCCTAACATTGATGAACATGCGTCAGCGCAAGGCGTTTAATTATTCCTGCCGTGCTTACAGCGATTTCCCGGTGAATTTAGTCCCCAGGCCGTACTAAGCGATGTCAAGCAAACGTCTTTCGCTGGCTCAGTGGTATCGAAGCCTGCACCGGCCAGTTGCAACACTGCAAGCGAGTTGCTTTGGACATGTGTAGACAACTCGCGTTCACTTTTATAGAGACTGAGCACTTATTCTGCAAATGGTCGTGCGTAACGATCTTTCATTATGGCTCCATTTCATTGGAAGCCACATGCAAGAGTTGCCCATGTGCAAGAGTTGCCCATGAGCTGTGCAATATCGGCGCAACCCTTACAAAAATTTTCTAGACAGTCTACAGGCTATCTATAGACTTCTGTCGATGAAGTCTATAGACTGTCAATAGACAAATCCTAGAGAACAGCCTGTAGGCAATACAATGCTATAGGCAGTCTATTGAGAATCTATAGATTTATAGCATACAGTTTTAATAGGCTTTTGTCTATAGACAGTCTATAGACTATAAATAGACCAAAAGAAATATCTATAGGAAGATAACAGAGTCTATAAGAAGTCTGTAGACCATTTTTATAAGGGAAGTTTAAGGACCTCAAGTGAGCGAAATTAAACCGCTCAGATTGGAATAGCACGCGAAAAATTAGTGCGCGGTTTTCAGCGCCTGATGGTCCCACGGGGGCAATTGGGAATTGGGAAGTCCCATAAATACCCTCATCGGATCCCTGTGCGGGAATACGTGTGCAAGCGAAAATTGCTTTTGCCCCTGTATAACCCGCCTTTGTCCACTTCGGTGTTGGAGGAACTAACAGTGATGAATAACCAACTTTCGATCTCGGGGGCTGTCACATCTCTTCAAAGTAGGGCCGATGGCGGAGCTTGCTGGGCTTCCTACATTCGGCACTGCGGTCCGAATGCGGGCACCCAAGGCTACACATACGTGACCGAAATAAGACCCATTTGCAGAACGCACGTGCCTGCTTCATAGCTCGTTTTGCTCTGCATGCCCAGATGGCGGTAGTTGCACGCGGGTATCGGCCAGGACCCCTTGCTACTGGACGTGCCCCATCATCGAGCTGACAGGCACTCTCGACCTCCGTGGCTGCTTTCTAAGACTGAGGGGCCAGCGCCATCTGCAGACGCCGTTTTTCTACCAGCCGAGCAGTGCTTTAGCTAGGCGCGTGTCGCCGCTTTCGATGCTTTACGTTCCATCGCGTTTGACAGTTTCTTTAGTGCGCTAGCACACTGTAAACATTAAGACACCTATATGGGTGTAAAAAGGGTGTAAGCTGTCCTGTATCGCACATGGGCTAGAGGACACGCTTATGGGTGTTAGAAGGGTGTAAGCTGTCCTGTATCGCACACCCTTTTGTAGGCTAGAGGACACGCTTATGGGTGTAAAAAGGGTGTAAGCTGTCCTGTATCGCACACCCTTTAGTAGGCTAGAGGACACGCTTATGGGTGTAAAAAGGGTGTAAGCTGTCCTGTATCGCACACCCTTTTAGGGTGTGGGCTAGAGGACACGCTTATGGGTGTAAAAAGGGTGTAAGCTGTCCTGTATCGCACACCCTTTAGTAGGCTAGAGGACACGCTTATGGGTGTAAAAAGGGTGTAAGCTGTCCTGTATCGCACACCCTTTAGTAGGCTAGAGGACACGCTTATGGGTGTAAAAAGGGTGTAAGCTGTCCTGTATCGCACACCCTTTAGTAGGCTAGAGGACACGCTTATGGGTGTAAAAAGGGTGTAAGCTGTCCTGTATCGCACACCCTTTAGTAGGCTAGAGGACACGCTTATGGGTGTAAAAAGGGTGTAAGCTGTCCTGTATCGCACACCCTTTTGTAGGCTAGAGGACACGCTTATGGGTGTAAAAAGGGTGTAAGCTGTCCTGTATCGCACACCCTTTAGTAGGCTAGAGGACACGCTTATGGGTGTAAAAAGGGTGTAAGCTGTCCTGTATCGCACACCCTTTTAGGGTGTGGGCTAGAGGACACGCTTATGGGTGTAAAAAGGGTGTAAGCTGTCCTGTATCGCACACCCTTTAGTAGGCTAGAGGACACGCTTATGGGTGTAAAAAGGGTGTAAGCTGTCCTGTATCGCACACCCTTTAGTAGGCTAGAGGACACGCTTATGGGTGTAAAAAGGGTGTAAGCTGTCCTGTATCGCACACCCTTTAGTAGGCTAGAGGACACGCTTATGGGTGTAAAAAGGGTGTAAGCTGTCCTGTATCGCACACCCTTTAGTAGGCTAGAGGACACGCTTATGGGTGTAAAAAGGGTGTAAGCTGTCCTGTATCGCACACCCTTTAGTAGGCTAGAGGACACGCTTATGGGTGTAAAAAGGGTGTAAGCTGTCCTGTATCGCACACCCTTTTAGGGTGTGGGCTAGAGGACACGCTTATGGGTGTAAAAAGGGTGTAAGCTGTCCTGTATCGCACACCCTTTAGTAGGCTAGAGGACACGCTTATGGGTGTAAAAAGGGTGTAAGCTGTCCTGTATCGCACACCCTTTTGTAGGCTAGAGGACAGGCTTATGGGCGTAAAAAGGGTGTAAGCTGCCCTGTATCGCACACCCTTTTAGGGTGTGGGCTAGAGGACATGCTTATGGGTGTAAAAAGGGTGTAAGCTGTCCTGTATTGCATACCCTTTTGCAAAAGGGTGTGCGCTAGAGGACATGCTTACTCAGTTTTTATTTTTATTCCTTTTCTGTGTAGGGGGCACTGGAACGATCACTATAGCGAGAAAGCCGTCACTCGTCATGTTGAAGACTCGGAGTAACTCGGGTACGCTCGGAGAAGCGCCGCGCCAGCTGTAGCCAATTGGAGGAAGCTCGAGTAAGCTCCGAGGAGCGTCGCGCCAGCTGCAGCCTAGTGGAGAGGTGGTGTGAAGATGACGAGCAGGGAACGCGGTTTCGTGCCCACGCAGATACCATGGATGTATGTAGAGGCGAAGGTTGAAGCCACCGATGGAGCGTGCAGGGCAGAAAACGGTAAATCCTGGATGAAGCCACAATGCGCGCACCGTGGCATAGAGGTAGGCCTATGCTACACGATATGGGCGTGTAAAAAACAAAGTTATAGAAAGGATATAAGAACCGACGTTTGAGCTGTTCGACGAAATGCTGTTCAGCTTTGACCCGATAGCTCAGTAGGAGATGACCGAAAGGGCTTGAACGGCTGCAAGGTCCAACGGACTCCCGGAATAGGGGGACCGACCACCAATATTAGCTCCAATTAAAATGTTTTAATCATCATCATGAATGAAGCCAGTCGTCCGACAGATGGCAACGACGTGCATGGGAAGTTGAGCAGGATCACAAAAAAAGAAAACGCCATTAGGAGTCAACCGATCGAGAGGATATAGCGAGGTGCCGAGCCGAAGCAGAGCAGCGAATATAGGGTAACTTGTTAAATTTGATGCGGAATGTTTCGCAATGTTTCGGAATGTTTCAGTCTTAGTTTCGGAATGTTTCGGTCTCAGTTTCGGCGTCGACTATACGCAGTGACTTCGAGGCGGCGTTTGCCCGAGTTTACCGAGGATTGGAGCTAAAAGCATTTCATGTTTAATAATACAGTCGAGTAACTCAGTGCATAAACGAACTCTCACGCCACGGAAACAAAAACAGCGCATGCACGACTTGGGAAGGAATGGGCCCAACGCAAATTTTAATGTAAGCATGTTGACCTTTTCTGGGCATGCAGTGATAAACAGCTCATATAGTATACCGAACACGCATCAGCACGCGTTCCAACACTCCAAACAGAAAGGAGTAAAAAGGGAGTAAATCTGTCCTCTTGCGCACACACTTTTATAAAAAGGTGTGCTCTAGAGGTCACTTTACTCTCTTTTGACTCCCATATAGGTGCATTTGTGTTCAGAGTGAATACTCACTCCAATTCTACCAACACTGATGGTAATAAACTCGTCCTCCTCTTTTCCGTCCTCTCCTCACGAACCGCTTTTTAGTAAAAAGAAAAAGAAATGAAAGTAAGCAAATATTATACAATATAATAGCCCCAGGACCATAAGGAATTTTCCTTTCTTTACGGGAAGTCCGCGCACATATACATGTGCGCAGGAGAATACAAGCGCCCAGATTTGTAGACGATAAGAAACGCTCTCGCTCTTCAGCCTAAATAGAGAGCGGTGGGCGAAAGACAAATCGCTAAGCCTCGCCGAAAGGTGGCGTGCTCGAGACCATCTAAGCGAAGGCTGCCGCGGCCGCGCTTGCGTCGGCGTAAATATGCAGAGTACGTGCGGTGGAAATGTTCGCTTTGGCGACGAAGAAGGCGTTCTTCACGCAGCCGCTGTATATACGTGCACGTGTGCAGGGAGCTTTTGGTCGCTGTTTCGGAAATGAATTCGGCAGAATAGCAACCGTGCACGACTCAAACGGGCGCGTTCTATAGAGGACATCACGAGGCGAAGAAAGTGGCAAGCATGGCATAAATTGGCAGTATAGAAGCTTGGGTAGCGTTTTAACGAGAGTGCGTAATATTTTTTTTTACATGTGGTAATTTAGAGTTGGCGGGGGAAATGGCTATTAAGATTTTCAAAACATATATCGGCACACATTTATTCTTTTATATTATCCAAACATGGAATTAAGATTTCGGTTTAGCTAAGGCACAGAGGCGTTGTAACAACAATTATTTCACAGAAGGTATTATGAGACAGGTGCACAAAAAATAGTTAGATATAAGCGTGCTTTCTTTAGCTGCTTTTTTAAAGGAAATATTAAAACGGTAATTCACTTTGAGGCGACGTTAGCTACAAGTACACACGGTACCATTCTGTCGAGCGGCAGACATTAATCGTCGTTCTTAGCTGTAAGGGACTATAGTCACCAATGCTCCGGCCAGTCTTATTCTGTATCTATAGTGGTAAAATAAATGGCGGTTAATCTATTGGTTTTGCTAATTTCTTCAATATTTTCGCTCTGTATATTAAGTTTATGGGCGAAGATGCGCTGCTAGCTGTAAAGACACAGACTTCAAGGTTTGTTAATTGTCAGTCTGGTGCAACTTCGGCGGCTCCCTGCCAGGAGGCTCAGAAGTCCCGTGGTTAATTAATGAAGCGTGCCACAATAAGGCGCTCATGTAGTGCTTGTTATATAATCTATCTTCTACTGCCACTTTTCATGGCGTTGGGTGAAATTTTAGAAAAACACTTTTGCTTTGGTCTTTGGAAGAACGCCATTATCGCCAGCTATTCCATACAGTTCATCATCATCATCGTTATCATCAGCCTGACTACACCTACTGCAAGGCAAAGGCCTCTCCCATGTCTCTCCGATTAACACTGTCCTTTGCCAGCTGCGCCCACACTATGCCTGCAAACTTCTTAATCTCATCCGCCCACCTACCATTCTGCCGCCCCCTGCTACGCTTGCCTTCTCTTGGAATCCACTCCGTTACCCTCAAAGACCAGCGGTTATCTTGGCGAATCTTTTTGCAACAGAGGCTTGAGGAAAGTGTCCAGCGGAGGGTACGAATTTGACTTTTATTATTTCACAAGCTAGACATACCGATAATATAAATTGCATGATGTACAAAGATAAGGAAAGGATGAAAAAAGTGTATACGTCGCGCGTGACAACATGTCGAGAACAGATCGACCATCTCCTCGACGCGGCGTAAGCTTTTAGGTGACGATGAATGTATGATACACGACCCAATGCGCGCGGGCGTTCTGTGCTTCGCGATGTGCGGGGCCCACATGCACGGCGTTACATCTGTATGCAGGCGTGTTCTGCGGGTCCCTCGGCAGAGGCTGGTCGACGACGGTGCGTGCGAGCTAAGGGTAGACTTCCAGAGAGGGAGGGGAGTGTAGAGGATGAGGGCGTGTGTGTCAGTGTGTGTGCGGGAGGGGGGGGGGGGGCTGAGGCGAGTTCCACGCGGTGCAGTATGTTCTGTGTCGCTCACTCGTGCGCGCCCCCTCTCGACGCCGCGGTGCGTCTGCAGCTGATTTCCGCTCGTCACGCCAACGCGTCATCAGCGTTGTCGGAGCTCCGCGAGAGGGCGCGCTGCGCGTGCTGCCTTACTTCGCAGCTGATTTCAGGGCGGACGAGGGGGAGGGGGCTGCAGCTTGGGAGAGGGCGTAGAGATAGTGGGACTGAAGAGCAGATGAACGAGAAACACAAAAGGGGGGGGACGAAAAAATAGAAAACGAGTGCCTTATTAGAACTGCGCTACTATGAACGACAACAGCAGGTGGTGTCGCGTTGGCTGAATCAGGGAGAACACACGTGTTTCGTCGCTGGTAGGTGTGTGTGATTTGCGAGTGCTGACTGGATATGTATATATACATAGAAATGGGAGTCGCAGTTAAGCGGCGCTGCTCTGAGCGTTGTGAAGGCTGCGGCGCAAAATGTTTAGCGATCCAGTTAAAGCGGGGCGAAAACTACGAAAGAATTTAACCAGCGCAGCACTCTGCTGTACAAATTGTCAAAAACGTGGAGCTTGGAATAGGTGCTCCAATAGTAATACTTTAAGGTTATGGTCAGACCCAAATGTTTTTTCAACTCTAAATAGATGGAATTCAGCGTTACATGCTGCCATAAGTAAATCTGGGAAAAGAGATATTTTGACCGGAAAATTCATTAGGTAAAATGATTAGGTCGAAATAGAAAGCAAGGCTCCATGGACCAAGAGAGCAATTCCCGCGGCCTTTTGAAAAATGTATATGCTCCACGAGTCCAGACAAACAACATTGTAGCAAGGGAATTCGGGGCCTTCCAGGCCCCCTGGGTCCCCGAACGGCCCCACCGGGCTCAAGATTTCATGCCTGACATGTCCATGACACCCACGTGACAGAAAAAGTGTTGAATAGGCGAGTGATGACAATAATGATGATGTTACCGGTTTATTATGCAAGGCTGGCTCGCTGCTGTATAAACATTAGTGTTTGAGGAGGTAACCGAAGTTTTTTTTTTTTATCGCCTATGCATTGTCGCTTGCGGCACTGTGGTCAAGACAAAAGAACAATACACATGGCATTCATTTTGCTTTTTTTCTGCTTTTAATTTTTTAATTGTTTTTAATTTACCGAAAACAGAGAGTGTAGTCGATCGTCTTTAAACGTCCGCCGAAATTATTTTTTCAAATTCAGTGCGTGTTGGCTATTGAGTACCAGTTACAATCGCTCGAGAGAAAGAATTAATGAAGGGTAGAAGCCAGGAGCACGGTGAAAAAACGGGATCGTTGGGTTACTTATTGCAGTTGTATAGTCTTTTCCAAAACTAACCGGGCAACGGTGGTGTGTTTCTTAGCCACGTGGCGAAGCATTAATGGCAGCCTTAAGCTATGAATATGCGTAAAGTAATGCGAACCCTTTTCCTCACGTTCTGACACCTTTTGGTCTTTAGGGATGCCGTAAAGGCTCGGTTATACGCGATTAAAACGCCAAAACCTGTTGCTCGGCTACTTTTGGCAAAGCAGGTACGTTTTCAGGAATTGCTCCGATGCTTTTCATAAACGCCAGTTGCAGACCGAGAGGCTAACCCGTATATACAGAGACATTACTCGCTTAAGGAGTTTTCACATGACATGTAAGGAGACTGACGTTTGTAGCCGTAACGAGCCACCGTCAACTCGAAACCATGCACAAGCTTTGCAAAAAAGTGCTATCTGGCTTCTGCGACAGCTCTGCGGCACTAACACTGCGGCCGTCATCACGTGAACTATACAGGATCGGAGGCCCTCTGGTTTCTTCCGGATTCAGTCTAAGGTTACTTTTTCTTTCGTTCCAATCCGAAACTATGCTCCTGTGACGCGCTTGCTGCTTTCACAGTTCGTTTTATGCATGACTGAAGGGCTGAGCAGTATGCGATAAGCAACAGACACACGCATTTATCGCAACCACGCAGATAAAGCTATCCGACATGGAGGCGATTATAGAAAAAAAAAAACCTGGTTATACGTGCCTTAACAAGGCAGGTGTATATGTCCATTGCTGCCTTGCTGCTTTGGCTTGTCTCTTTCTTGTCTATTGGAGTTTTTGCCAAACATAGATTATAAAAGTAAACTGGTGTTAGCTTTCTTGTTTTAAGATCCGATCACTTAATTTCTGGTCTGTTACTTTTTTACAGCGATAGTATTTCATATAGCAACCATTATCCTACACACGATCATTTTTGGGCACTTATCTTAAATTGTACAAGAATGTTTGCTCAGCTGTAGTTTACTAAATGGCTCTTGCTAGCAAGCAAGCCAAGCAAAATGATAAATTATAAATTTCCTTTGTAGCAGAAGTGAGGGAACCACAATTATCCCCACGAAAAAGAACGAGGTTATTCTTTCTCGGTAAATAATATTCGCCGAAAAAAAAATGAAACTTGCTGTAAAACATTGAAAAAATCCCCTGAAATTTCGAAAACTGAGACAGAAAAGTCCGTACCCCAGTTATATGATAATAAACTACAATGATAATAAACTAATGATAATAAACTACAGCATTTCCTTTTAGAGTATGAAGTGCAGTCAGATCGGCCTCTTCGAAAAGCGGATGCCTGTCTTGACCGCACTAGGGATGGCTTACCTGTCAGTTGTTCACTCAACCTGCGTCGCAGATTAGTAAACATCTAGATAGTAAAAGTAAAAGAAATGACTGAAAAGACAGCGAGGAGTTCATTTCGTCTTCATCTTGCTACATTGAGGTAATGCAGCTATAACAGATATTTCACGTATTTTCATTTATTTTACCCCCCAGGGCCAAAGAAATTACAGAGGGGGAGCGGTATAAAATAATGATACCCATGAAAAAAATATACAAAGCTGAATGCAGTGTACGAAATATACAACGTTAAGATAGTGGGATGTAGTTAATGTTAACGATTTCTTTAAGAAGGTGATTACATTCTCGTGCGGCGCGAGGTATGAATCACTCAGCAAAAGTTTATGTGGTTGATAATTCAATGCGCACTTTGCGCCTATAGTCGATGCGTTGGAATGCGTGTTAAGGGTGAGGAATGGGGTGATGGCGTAGAGTAGGGAGATTGTAAGAGGAGGAGAAGGAAAGGCAGGGGTGGAAAATTTTACTACGTAATGACACGGGCGGAATGTCGAGTCTGGATTTAATGGCTGTTGTGCTAGCTGATTTGTCATAATTAGAATAAAATTAGCGGCGTTGTTTCGAACAAGTTGAGTTGAAATGATTATTTTCTCGTTATAGGTATCCCATACTGGCGCCGCGTATTTGAGTTTCAAGCGAATTAATGACTTGTAGAATAAAAGCTTGAGGAAGTGTGGCTCCTTGAATAAGTTGCGCCGCAAAAATGTTTATTACGCTTTTAATATCAAGCGACGCGGGCGTGGATAGTAATGCGGATCCTGTCGACTGCGCTAGTAAAGACTGTGTCGCTTCTCCCGGCGTGTGACCGCGAGGCTGACATGAATCGCTGACTCATGCACGGAGCTAAGTTTTTGTTCTAAAAACGTACCCGCGCAGGCAGAATAGTCTCTGAAGCTGTGCATAAAAACATGTTCTTCGATAAAGGAGGGAGTGAAAGAAGAAAGGAAGAAAGAGGTGCCGTAGTGGAGGGCTTCGGAGTAATTTCCACCACCTGGGGATCTTTAACGTGCACTGACATCGCACAGCAGACGAACGCTTAAGGCGCCCGTGTGCTGTGCGATGTCGGTGCACGTTAAGGATCCACAGGCGGTCGAAATTATTCCGAAGCCCTCCACTACGGCACCTCTTTCTTCCTTTCTTCTTTCAATCCCTCCTTTATCCCTTCCTTTACGGCGCGGTTCAGGTGTCCAACGATATATGAGACAGATACTGCGCCATTTCCTTTCCCCAAAAACCAATTATTTTTATTATCGTCTTCTATAGCTTCAGTTGGCCCTGGCAAGTTCCGTCCATGACGGACGCAGCCATCACCTGCCTGGGTCAGCAATTCACACTAGTTTCGAACAGACTTTGAACAAACGACATAATATTTACTGACTTAAATAAAGAAAAATGACCATCCAGTGCGTCCAAGCTGACGTACGTAGTAGTGCGGCCCTAATATATAAATCTTGGAATTAATAAAGTTAATGTCAGGAGTAAATACGCCAGCTGACTGAGCTAAAAACTTCTGCTTCTCTAAAGGAGTGAGATTAAAATGACTGCAGAGGTAACGTTAGTTGAAGCACTGGTCGACAAAGCATAAGTTGCAAGGTGGGAATAGCCAGCATCGTTGATATGACCTGAAACGCGCGACCTCTAGTTGGAATCTGCTCTACGAGGTCATGCACTCCAGTCACGGACTGTACTCAAGTAATGTATGGATAAAACTGCGAATTGAAAGGAGAGGGCCTGCTTCAGTGTTCGCGAGCATTTGACTCTGGTGCCTTCTAACGCCATATTAACTGTAGCATGCATGCATACAGTCGCTGTCGATACGCGTAGCACTCAGTACCTATAGCGAGTCTGTTTGTTGCATCACGAACTGAATACGTATACAGCGTCGGTGCAAAGTGTCCAGTCAATGAGCCTACTTACAATGCCCCTAAAGGCCGAAACGTCTTCAAAGGGGAGGCCTAAGGTCCCTTTTAGATCACATATATTTTAAAGCTTCGAGGATGAGTGTTCTTTTACATGACTCACAAGCAAAAACCATGCTTATGGCCTGAAGACTTTTCACGAAGGCTGTGCAAATCATGCATGAAATGAGAAGAAGAAAAAAAGCCACATACTTAACCGGCCCTAATATCTGACTGCGCGCGTTTACTGAAAGCTCCATTAAGTAATGCGGGGCATTGCGAATTCTTTATAAAATGTCCAGTGGGAATAAAGCGCCGAAATAAAGTAAAACCGTCGTATGTCAACAGTGGGGCGACGAAGCCGCATTGTTACCCCCGCACAACACCGCGACCGAAGGCAGCGCTAATGGCGTGACGGCGCGGCGTCAGCACGCGCCGATGAGCAAATAACGGAGCCAATGCGTGCTTAGCGCCTCTCGCGGCCGTCAGTCGCGCTGACTCCCTTCCCCGGAAGGCAACGGAACGAGACCCTAATGGACGATGACAAAAGGCCGGGGCCGCGTCCTCCCCTTCTGATGGGAGGCAAGAGAGCCCTCGATTCAATCGCCCCCGCCGCCACTGACCACGGGCAACGGAAAGACGGGGTGGGGGGTGTCTCTTGTCCTGGAGTGGCAGGCCTCCGGTAAGCGAACTTCGTGGAGAGAGCCGCATCCAGCCCATGGGTTTGACTGCATCTGGTTATTTATTGTCTCAGCAAGTCTCAGCAAGTGGAGGCCTCCGGAATAATTTCGACCACCTGGGGATCTTTAACGTGCACTGACATCGCACAGCACACGGGCGCCTTGGAGGAAAAATGCTAAGGCGCCCGTGTGCTGTGCGATGTCAGTGCACGTTAAAGATCCCCAGGTGGTCGAAATTATTCCGGAGCCCTCCACTACGGCACTTCTCTCTTCCT
Organism: Amblyomma americanum; assembly: GCF_052857255.1. Lineage (NCBI taxonomy): Eukaryota > Metazoa > Arthropoda > Arachnida > Ixodida > Ixodidae > Amblyomma > Amblyomma americanum. Next base: position 144,211,927 of record NC_135505.1, read on the forward strand.
TTCTCCTTTCACTCCCTCCCTTCTCCCTTCCCTTACGGCGCGGTTCAGGTGTCCAACGATATATGAGACAGATACTGCGCCATTTCCTTTCCACCAAAAACCAATTATTATTATTATTAAGTCGATACCGAATACAGTGAACTGTCATAAATTCAAACACATTTAATTGGTAATAACGCTTCAGTCCCGCCAACGTCGAGTTGTTCAAAAAGAAAGCCGCTGAATTAAAACTCCGCATATGATTCCGCATATGATCGTTGGACGCTTATTGTTTTGCATATTTCTGACTCCACACTACACGCATTATTTATACTTCGATGGGAAACTCAATTTGAATTGATACGACACCAATTACCTCAAGTGAACTGAGGCCAACTTAAGCCAGGAAGTTTTAACAATCTGCTAATATGAAGACAAGTCGTTCTACTTCTTCTGCATACCGTATTAACGCGCATAATTTGCGCACCCTTAACTTATCACCCGGGTTTACAAAAAAAGTTTTTTACTCGCATATTTTAAGCATCGCGCAGCGCTGGAGTACCATCATGCACGCGGGCTCTGCCCTATGGCTCTACCCAGTAGCATTCGGCTATTCCGCGTGTTTGTTCGGAAGGCTTTTTGAATCTTTTGTGCACTGGGCGTTCATGGTGGTGTCAGAGGCCGCTGTTACAATCACGGCGGCACCAGCGGCATCGCCACTCGGAACGGCCAGCAGCGCTTCCGGGGAGGATCGGCAGCTTATAGAAGAGCCAACACCGCTGTTTGTTTGGCTGATGCATGTGACTCGACTGCCGGCTACGCTTTTCTTAGTGGCTCTGACGGCTTGTGTTTGGTTGTTTGATCGTGTCTTGCGTTGGGATATCACAACTATACGGCAAGTTTCAAACTGCTTGTCAGCCCCTTATCACGGCGCGGAGCGGCGAAGCCATCGAGAATAACCGTGTGCGCGCAAGTTTGACCATAGACGACAATCGTTGTGTCGGCAAACTTGTGCGCACATGGCTGTTATTGCTGGCTTCTCAGCTCTGCGCCGTGATAAGGCGCCGACAAGCAGTTTGGTCGGCGCTCGCGCGGTACTGTTAAAGAATTGTGTGGTGTGATAATTGATTTATTGATTCGCGGTTGCTTTTCCGGACAAACTTGGGAAAGCAAACTTACGGAATCCGGAAATACCGAACAATTGGCTGGGCCACAAGCGATGACACTGTTCTAGCGTCTTATTCAGCTTCGTGCATGCACCTCCATGCCATCCCGCAAGGGGGGTGAGGGGGGGGGGGGGGGGGGGGGGCGTGCGCGGACTTTCATTTAGAGTGAGCTTTTTTTCGGGGGGCGGCCAGTGTGGGGTGCGGGTCCGGGTTCTGACGTATACGCAACGACATACGCTATACCTATATTGCGCGTTATGACCCTTGAGGAGTTTTTTAAGTCGCCCTCGCGAAATCCCCGCGTAATTTGCGCACCCCTTTCTTGGAGCCCTAATTTCTGAATAAAAAGTGCGCAAATTATGCGCGTAAATACGGTATTCTTTCTTTTAAATCCCCTGTACCAATTTAATAAAACAGTTTCAATGCCCGCTAATTCACTATTTTCCTGAAGGTGGGACACTTCGCGCTATGACTTCCTGGACTGCCTGTTTAAGGAACCGTGCATATACTAAAAACGGTCTGTGATGTGAGAGACCATACAGCACTTCGTATAGTAAACATCTTGCTAACATCTCTGTCTTCCCTCTACATCTCTCTGTCTCTCCCTTTCGTGAAGTTAGGTTCTCTGCAGCCTTGAAATCGATGCTGGAGGCTCGAATGGCAAAGGGTGCCTTTTTTAGTTGGTTAATTGTTACCAATTTATGGAAAACAGAGAAGCGGTGTAGCCGATGGCGAAAAATTCTGCGCACTGTTATACTCTGCTGTGAAGGGCCATACCGCCCTATTGGATTTGAGTCACCATGATTAACCGATCTCTGGAAAATTCTGCTGAGAAATTCTCCTCAGCTGGCAAAACTGTGCTCATGAACAAGTGCTTCTGAAAGCTTCACTTCTGCAGTTTTTCTGATCTCAATTACTCTGGGTTGGTTTCTTGTTTCAAAATTTTGTTCTTTATTTGTCGAGTGCTTTGTTTTTTACCGGGGCACTCATCAATTCACAATATTGTCTACGCGACGTTATTTACAGTGCTGTGATCTTTGTTTTGTTTTATTGTACCGCGGATTCTCTCCGTGCAGGGGCAGAGGGAAGGGCAAGATCCTTAACAGAGCCTCTGAGCCCCTACAGTTCAAGGTTACATAGTAGTGAACAAGGCATAAACTTTAGAACAATGAAATTTAAAAATAATTTAAGGGCACATCTACAAAATATTGCTAATGTGTGATGGATAATAATTATAATTTACTTTGAGAAAACACCAGCAAATACACAAGCCGTAATTATCATAATATATTTGGTTTGCTTCACAAGAAAATAGAAAAAACTACACAGAATTCACTTCCCTGAATATAAATAGCGCATGTGGTTGATAGAAAGGTAAATAAGAGCACTTTAGAACAAACAACAAAGATTTATATTGACGTAGAAGGCAAAGAGTACAACAGTACTGAATACAGCAGTCAGTCGCTGAGAGACTTGCAGAACTTGACATAGATTACATGATGTATTATACGAGCAATTAACACAAGTTACATAAATTTAATGTCATTGTCCACTACTAACTTTCTGGAACCTTTTTGAAGCGGTATAAGGACTTTCATACTGTACGTTGAAGTGATCACTTTTCATTACATTAATTGCTTGAAAATTCAATATTTGCCTCCTGTAATTAGTTCTTGTGGCGGTTGTTCTGTGGTATGGTTCACGCATCGCGTACGAATTGTAACTGTCGACAGATGTAGTGTGCAGCCAATTTTTATGAATCCACTCCAGAAGTTTGAAGTAGTAAACCTGATCGGCCTTAACCATGTTAAATTTAATGAAGAATGGTATTGTTCGCGGCGACCGTTTATTCCTCAACGTTTTCTTTCGAACAAATATTGATTTTCTATAGTTCGAAGTGGTCGTTGTCGCGTTACCGTTGGTTTTCATTGCCTTTGTATCCACATTCATTTGTTTCCAAGCCTGAACTAGATCGTTGACAAGAGATAACACGAGAACTCATAGCGCTGTGGCGGCACAAGGCCAAGGATGTAGGCGGAGGGACGACAACACAAGTGCTCACTAACAACTGACGAAATTTATTACAAGCACAGAAAATATATACAAAAAACCAACGGTTACATGCGCAGTCCAGAACAACGTTACAAAAGCGCCAGGCAATTAATTACACGTGATACAGCACCACGACTCTACCTGTTATCACGAGTTGAATGCACTTTCAAGATAATCAACCTCAGCGTCAAGTAGAAGCAATGATGGCGAACTCATGCATTCATTGGTCGAGTTCCTTATACGGAAGGCCTCCATAATCTCCCGGGAAGTCTTATCTTTATGTTTTCAGCGAACGCGCGTTTCTTTGAACAGTGGGATATACACTTGTGGCTTTTGACATGTCCCCGAACCTCCGTCAAGTGACCTGGCATGTTCCTGGAGGCGTACATTTAGACAACGTCCCGTCTGCCCGTCTAATCAATTTTGTCAGTTGTTAGTGAACACTAGTGTTGTCGTCACTCCGCCTACGTCCTTGTCCTTGCGGTGTCACAGCACTATGGATTCGTACCCACTCACCCAATTTTCAGCCCTTTAACACGAGAAAATGGCACGAAGTAACAAGTTTACACACGTGTCGCCCGAAGCTGCTATTACTAACGTCGCCGCTCCATTAGGGAAGAAGGCTCCTTACTTGAACCTTCTGCTGCATTTAGTCGTACCGCGTAGAAACGAATAAGCGGAGGAAAGGCGGGGAAGCCGAACTACCACTGTGAAGGGAGAGCACTTGCAAGTAAGGGAGGGTTACCTTAATCGATTCAACTCCGTCCCGCAGTTCCCACCGGAAGCGAGGACTTCGGCGTGAGGGGGGGCTCCACTTCCGGGCAGAGGAAGCGGAAGTGGTGCTTCTGCCTCTTTTGTGGCCTTGAAAGTCCTTCTCGGACAAGAGGGCGTAAGAAGGCTCTTCCCTCTCGACTGTACAACACGGCCTCCCTCGTCGCGGTGATGAAGCGACACAAGGTTATCGGACTGCACTCTCTCCCTTTTTTATGCTATCCCGTTTTCTTTCCCCTATAATCCCCGAAGACGTGGCTAAGGTCACTACAGCGCCATCCTCGTCCATAGCGGCGGATGCAGGTGGCGCTGGAGAATACTAAAGGTTAGGTTACACTCAACATAGACACTCCCGAAGTTATAAGATTGAACAGCCGCCACCATTGCTCAGTTGCTAGAGCATCATATGCGACATACGGAGGTCGTGGGCTCGGATCCCACTGGTGACATGTGGTTGTTTATCTTCTACTTTCTTGTGAATTTAGTTTTCAGCCATAAAATTATTAAACTACTTCCCATTACTGAACCCCATGACTGAATCAATGAATGAATGAATGAATGAATGAATGAATGAATGAATGAATGAATGAATGAGTCCTTTATTGCAATGGTGGGGTGGCTCTCGGCCGCTGTTGGGCAATTAAGAGGGATAGGGGTGCAGGTGGCAGAGGCAACTTCTAGTCGGTCGTCTTCATAGCCTTCAGAACTGCGTTGTAAGTCAGTCGACCTCTCAAACTATTGAAACAGGCCGCTCTCAATACCGTATGCCCGCGATGACATGTTGTGCTGCGGTGCTTGATCATATCTGGTGTGCTAAAGTGGCCATGTTGTCATATGGTATATGCTGAATTTTGTGTCTCCCTCCCGAGACAGATGGGCAAGTCCATATAAGATGATGTAGATCTACTCTCAGCGCACCTGGCAGTGGGTGAATCTGTTGTACATATATGGGATTCGTGTCTGGCAAGAGATGGCTTGTGAAGTATGTACGGGCTGTACGCTGCGTTTGCATTCACTTTGTTTAGGATCTCCAGTGGCCGAGTGAGCTCCTCTCCCTTAGTGTCAAGCCCCGGCGTTCATGTTCTTTTCGATAACCGACGCATATGCTATCCATTGTTTCGGTGTCTGTTGGCTTCCTTCATTTAATAGTATCATAGCGAATCCCTCATATCCCTACAACTATCATATTGTACTGTTAGACATTTTCTGCGTCTTTCTTCGTCATTTCCTCTGTAGCTCGAGACAGGTGAATCTATTTGAAGCATATATAGTTTTGGCTTGGACACGGTGTTGTCTAGCCAGTACTGGCGTCTTAACAGTTTAAAGTTGAACTTTACCTCGACGTTGTGTTGCAAATACAGCACCGAGATCGGACGGAAGAGGCAAGCGCTACACTTAATTGATCATTATTATTTATTTTTGCTTTTAAACCAGCCAGCGGAGTTCAGGGCGCACTGAAGAATGACATATTTTAAGTATATTATGTACTGAAGTATCCGCCGATACTTCAATACCGGCTGGAACGATGTGCAAACAGTTTAAAACTCAAGCAGCTACTGCATTGAGTTAGTCTTTTTTTACCGGGCAGTAGTGCATGCGTTTTCAAGTAACACTTGTTGCTGGAATAGTCGGCGCATAACTCTACGTACAAACGTTAGCGCAAAATACAAGACATTGACAAGAAAGGTGGACAGGACAACGCGCTACTGCCAACTGATTCCTTTATTGAAAAAAACACGCAATATATAGGCACACCGTCACGTGTTTCTTTCAATAACGGAATCAGTTGTCAGTAGCGCGTTGTCCTGTCCACCTTTTATGTCAATGTCTTGTATTTCGCGCTAACGCTTGAACGTAGAAGTGCATACGTTAAACTGAATACGACAGTTGACGGCATACAGACGCCATTAGCACGTCTTCGTGTCCACGGTGAAGGTTAATTTGAGCGCCTCTCAGAAGAACATGCTTCTTCTAGTTTCTCATTGTATCAAATCTGTCTGCCAGCCTTCCGTCTAACATGACCTTGTCTTTCGTCGCCGTAAGTATATCCGGACTTGCTCGTTCAAAGATAATAACTTGTTCAGCAGCCTCGTTATTTGATACCAGCATAGAAGGACCTTATCCGCTTCAATAACTACAGCCGCAGTAATTGCGCTTCCCGCACCCTGGAAGAAAATTACCGCTTTTAAGTAGCGCCGCCGACGACGATCAGGCCGCATGTAATAGAGAACGCTGATGGCCACTAATGACCACTAAAATCAGGTAAACGCTGGTTGCAATTTTCACATCGTAGAACCTCTTAACCGCACTGACGTTTACTGAGCTGAAGAAATACTTCACTTCTATGGTGTGCCCGCAGGATCACAGTCTTCATTTTTGTTTATTCATCTAATTTCTTACTAATACGGAAGCTCTCACGAGCTAGATTTAGCTCAATACAGAACACGTCCCAAAACAGCGCAGGAAGCAAGGCTGGAAGTCCGTGGGCCCGTGAACTTGATTCGCGTGTGCTCCATGCGAACGGACGAGAGGCGACGCTCTCATCAACCTGCGAGCGCACGAAGCAGTTGAGCTATAGTGCTCTAGAATAGCTGAGCTTGCTTCCGAGACTTGGATTCGACGCATGCCCTCTTCGTATAAATCTTCGCTCGAACAAGTTGCAAGCGCTCGGGGCGCTCGAAGCCAAGCCAAGCCAACCCTCGAAGCCACGAGCATCTCGCTGTATCCGAGAGATGGTGCCACGGCTTCCCCCATTCAACTCGCATCTTGGTCCAAATAGGAAAGAAGGAAATCTGGGAAACAAAATAAAAATGTACCCAAGGAAAGCCAGCGGCGTCTTGAGAGGTACATCGGCGTACATAGACCCGTTCATTTGGGCTCATCGCTCAGCAACGCAGAGGCTTCTTTGTTTCAACTTTAACGAGGTGACGCGACCTTCTCGGAGGAAATCGCCGATGTGGGCAGGGCCTCTTTCTTCGGCACAGCGCGGTTCGAGAGGGAAAAGGAGACGGACTCGTATACAGAGCACGCGGAGTTTAACGGCGGCTTCGGTCTTGAGAAAGGGGAGGTGTATGCTGCATGCGGCTGCGAAGCGCACGCACTCGTAGAAGCGAAGAAGGGCTCGCCTTTCGCGGGCCACGCCGCGGCTCAGGGGCTCACGTCTGGGCGAACTCCGTAACCCAGCGCGAACGCGCGCGAATATAATTGCAGACCCCGCCCTTCGGAGCACGGGCCCCATTTGGATTGGTCTGGAGCGGCGGAGCTCTCCCACCGAAGCCGCTGCGTAGGCTTGCACAAGGCGCACGCTGTGTATGCGTCTGTCTGTATGTATACGTGTGTGCCTGGCATACTACACCCGGCGCGCGCCTATACGTAGGCCTTCTCCAGGCCGGACTGCACCGCTCCCCCCCCCCCCCCCCCCCCCCCCCCCCCTCGGCGCTCTTTTATTAATGGCCGCGAAACGTGACATGGAGACCAAGGTGAGCCGGCTTTTCCGAGGCGGGAGGTTGTGTGCCGGGGGGGTGCTGCGATCCCCCTGCGGCGCGATCCTATCGCAATGCGGCAACGTGGAGAGCTGCACTCGTGCGAGTGCTGTGGTAGTACGCGACGAATCCCCCTCCTATCCTAGCTGCAGCGGCGGAGGATGCGAGCGGCGGGGAACGAACGAATGCCGCGGTGTTCAGCGTGGCTGCCTCCGCGCCAGCGCGCGCGCTTTTGGCCTCCGCGCCGCCGACACCGCAGCGGCTGATTTATTGCGCCGCGCTGCGCGTGTGTTGCAAGCGCCTTTTGCGCGCAGAGCTAGCTCTCCTACCCCCACGTTCTTGGTCGGGCGAACTCGTGTCCCGAAGCTCTCCCTCCCCCTTCTAGGGCTGTACTACATGCATGTATGTATGTGTGCGTGTCTTCTGCGCTCGGAGCCTGAGATATATATACGGAGTTCACTCTGGGCTCAGTCTTCTTATGCGGCGTCTGTCTGTTCGCATGCCTGCCTGGTCGCCCTCGGAGGGGGAACGGTAGGGAGGGTTTGAACGGCGAGGCTGCCAGGCCTGGAGGAATTGAAGAAACCAGTTCTCTGCCGCTGCAACGAACGGGGCGGCCGGGGTTGCTGCCGCATTCGTTCCTTCGTCGCGGTCAAATGTTACGACCGGCCCCGGCTACGCTCGGCTCGCGGGCAGCTCGATGATTCCTTGCATCTGGCGCGCGCCGTGCGTAGGAAGAGGATGGCGAAGCGGGTGATGATGCGGCGGACGCCGCTAGAGGGCGCCACCGTCGGTAGGCGCGGACCGTGGCCTACGTATCCGAAGCGTGCTGCTTCCTGGACATAGGCTACGTTCGTGGAAACACCCGTGGGGCTAGCCGGGCTGCTTGAAATATACACGGGCCTGGGAGATCCTCTACCACATTGCTTTGCCATGCGCGTTTGCAGAAATAGCATCTATCCCTCTAAACATAAAGCAGTACAAAGGGATGTAATCCAGGGTTTGACAGAATGCCGTCGGGTACGGTAGTGGCATAGTAGAATAAATCTTGGGTCACTGACCAAGTCGAAAGCGTTAGCAGACGTTTCGGAGGACCGGCTCTTCATTGTGAACAAGGAACCCGTAATGGTTCCGAAACGTAAGCTGACGTTTTTGACTTGGTCAGTAATTGGTTGGTTGGTTTTTTTGTTTTTTTTTTGGGGGGGGGGGAAGGAAATGGCGCAGTATCTGTCTCACATATCGGCGGACACCTGAACAGCGCTGTAAGGGAAGGGATAAGGGAGGGAGTGAAAGAAGAAAGGAAGAAGGAGGTGCCGTAGTGGAGGGCTCCGGCATAATTTCGACCACCTGGGGATCTTTAACGTGCACTGACATCGCACAGCACACGGGCGCCTTAGCGTTTTTCCTCCATAAAAACGCAGCCGCCGCGGTCGGGTTCGAACCCGGGAACTCCGGATCAGCAGTCGAGCGCCCTAACCACTGAGCCACCGCGGCGGGTGTCAGTAACCCTAGATTCAGTTTACTGAGTAAAATGAGAGTAACCTGTCCTGCAGCGTACTGCTAACCGAATGACAATCAAGCTTCGAACGCTGCTGCTGAACACGCTGAAGCACATCATCATAACATCGACAATGACAACGCCAGTGTCATAACTAAAGAGAAAAGCGTATCGTCAAGGCCGCTACTGGAATCGGTGATCATTGAGGCAAGCACTAACACTATGAATCGGACAAATGGAAATCTGCCGGCAGTCTACTTAAGCTCATTACGCCACGTACTTGATGGTTAAATGAAGATCATCGCAGTGAACAAGGAATCCGTAACTAAGGCTTCAGAAAACACCTACTTGTAACCTTTACGTGGTCATTGACCTTCAACTTGTGAATAAGGAAAGAAGCTACCAAGCTAGGGCTTGAACATGGCACAGAAATTAAAACACCGACAAAAATAAAAGAGACAGACACACTAAGACCTGAGATGTGAAAGTGTACAGAAGTCTAGATTTGAATCATTCGTGTTTTTTTTTTTTTGTCTCGAGAAAATCACGAATTCACTTGCATGAACGCCGCTTTGAGCGTTAGCATTACGCAGGTTTCGAAAATTGGTACAGTCAGTCTTCATAGCATAGCCTACAGAAAATGCGGTACAATACAATACAATACAATACAATCTTTATTCAACATCTCAAGGATGTTTGGAGTACAGACAAAAAGCCTGACATAGGCTTGACTAGGCCCGCACCCCAATACATGGCAAAGAGGCAGCGCATGGTAAAAATATAAAGAGGAAAAAAAAGAGAAAAGAAAACACAGCATTTGGATTTTGGGAACGCAATCTGCAGCTACTGCTGCAGTAATAAAAAATATATATATATAAGTGCATAAAGCAGACTAATAAGTGACAGTAAAACATACGCCAGTCCAAGTTGTGCATACATCAATAAGACATACAGGTAATGAAATTATTACATAACATATAGAAGCGTGCACAAACCTAGACTCCCGTATAAGATAGTTGAAATATATCTACATGGTACTACATGGTTCTAAACTCGCTAACGCAAGATCTTCGTATACATTGGAACGACGCGTCAATGTGGATTCCTCCGGATTAATGTCAATCCAGTGGAGCTCGGTTGGAGTTCAGATGTTCATATTTCAGGGTTGGAGGTTCAATACAAAGACCTGCGTTCAATGCCAACGTGCCTCTAAACGATAAAACTTGCGGGGTGACCAGGAAGATGCAACCTGCTGCAGCAGCCCTCGCTGCCCTGCAGCATTTTAAAGCAGCCACGAAGTAGGCGAAGGCCTGTCCCCATGTGTATGTATGCGGTCTGCTGACCTCCATCTATAGGACGGGAACGGGGAAAACGAGGGACCCTGTGAACACGGCAAGCTCATGTTGTTGATCATGGCCGCTCGAAGCGACGAATCGTGAGAGTCTGAGCAGCGTTTCTGATTTCCAAAACATGAGGGCACCTTCAACTTGGCGCAATTGACGACGACGGCTTGGAACAAAAGAATCGCTTCGTTCGACTGCGCGAACGAAGTAGCTATATATAATGCACTGTCGAACGCTGAAGCACGGACGCTGAGAAAAGAAACACTGGAGAGGTGTGCGTTCCTAAAGGATAATACATTTAATGGATTACAACCCTCTCCCCGTCCACCTGTCTCTTTGTTGCTCCCAGTGTGCTAATTCACACAATCACCGTGCCATATTTCATGGCACAGTGACCGTGTGAATTTTCAAGACACCAAATGTCTTGCGATGACTTTTTTATTTATCCCATTCTCAATTCAGCACAGTACGTATCTGTCTCCTTGTTTTGATATATAGCCGCCGCGGTGGCTGAGTGGTTATGGCGCTCGGCTGCTGGCCCGAAAGACGCGGGTTCGATCCCGGCCGCGGCGGTCGAATTTCGATGGAGGCGAAATTCTAGACGCCCGTGTACTGTGCGATGTCAGTGCACGTTAAAGAATCCCAGGTGGTCGAAATCCCCGGAGCCCTTCACTACGGCGTCTCTCATAGCCTGTGTCGCTTTGGGACGTTAAACCCCCATAAACCATAAACCAAACCTTATATATATATATATATATATATATATATATATATATATATATATATATATATATATATATATATATATATATATATATATATATATATATATATATATATATATATATATATATATATATATATATATATATATATATATATATATATATATATATATATATATATATATATATATATATATATATATATATATATATATATATATAGAAAAAGGAAGAGTAAATAGGCTCCTTCGGAATTTAGGGACCTATAGAACAATAAAATAACTTCCGATTATAAGGACATCAAAGTATCCACATAAAAGCAATAAATCTTCGTGCCGTTTTACACAGAACAAAAATGGCACCTTTGGTTAGCCAGCTCCTATACTGACAAGCCGATAACATGCTGTTAGATAACTGCGATTACCAAACTACATAGTCTCAACCAAGAAGTAACCAAAGGTACCAATTTTGTATACCTTGAAAAAAAAAAAACGAATCGACAATCGAGGAGGAGGCCTTTAAAGCGCACTCAGAACAACATGCACGAGAAAGCGGAAGTCACCGTGAATTCACAGTCGACCGCACGCGACTCGCATTTGCGAGCGCCCCCTGTGTCGGCCACGATCGCCTCTTTGAAACAATGCGTGCTTCCGAATCCCACTTTATTCTTCTTGTTGTTTATACACCCCCAAATATTTTGCGAGCTGATCGCGATGTGCCTGTCAGCTCCGCGAATTGCCACTGGCGTCGCGTCAGGCGCGTGCGTCCGTTTGAGGAACGGCAGGAGAAGCCCGTACAGCAATAAAATAAAGTCAATAAAGGGCAAAGGAAACTGAATGCGCGCAGTCACTCTTCCGCGAGCGCCTCGCGGTGCCAAAGAAACCATTCGCTGTTTATTCTATTTTCTCGTCTTTTTTTTTTTTGCTCGCACAAGAGGCATCGCCATGAATTGAAGGAAAACGCCATTGCGATTCCGGTGAAGAGAGGGAAAAATACATCAACGAGGAAGGCGAATCTGCCTTGTGGGACGAAGAGCTCAGCTTGGAAGAAGAACATCGCCATAGAGAAAGCGTGAGAGAACGTCGGAGCCACTCTGCGCGTTGAGCGGAAATAACCTAAATGGAAAAGAAAACAATTGCTCCAAAAGGAAGTGCATGCAACAAAAGAAAGAAAAACCAAATGTTAAGATGAAAAAAAAGGGCTGTCGAGACGGGGGAGGGGTGGCAGGCTTGGGGGTGGGGGGGGGGGGGGGGTAGGCTTGACGTGTGCCTAAATGCCAAAAAAAGGTTCCAACAAAGCGCAGCTATAGACAACAGGCATCGACGTGCCGATATCTTCGCGGGCGAACGGTCTGCGCTTCGGAGGCCTCCGACTATAGGAAAGGAACAAGTGCATAAAAATAATAATGCTAACAATAAATGAATAAAACAGCTTAACGCTTTCAAGGAGGATACAGAAATGGAGTAGGGATATAAGTGAATAAAAAATAGGGATAAGTAAATAGGAAAATGGGTGGAAGCTACGGCAAGGCTGGCCATTTATTCGTTTTTTTTTTCTTCGCCATTTTGTTCTTCGTGGGGCGTGTACTCGGCTCCAAGGGGTGGGCGGTGCGGAGTAGAGAGAGCTAGCACTCGATCGATTTCTCGATAGAATTCGAGAAGCGGCAGCGGCATCGTCCATCGTCGCTCGTACAGCAAGAGAAAAAGATGGGTTCTTCTCTAGAGAGAGAATCCAGGCGCGTGCGCCGTAGACGCCAGACGCGCGCCGACGGGCCTAGCGTCTTCGACGTGGAGAAAAAAGACGCCCCCTCCCCCCATCTCCCGCGGCGTTCCCGGGGCGTTCCCTTGTGTCGGCATCGGCGGCGTGCGCGAGCAGATTTCTCTCCGAAAATGGCCAAGAGATGGAAACAAGAAAGCAAATAGCGAGCCGAGGAACAGGCATCGCCTCCGCAGTGACGATGCAGGAAGCGCTAGCATCAACAGTGGCGCGCGCGCGGGGAGGCCGAGAGATTTCTCTTTATTATAGAGCGTGCTACGGAGAAAAGCGCTTCTCTGTTCGAGTCTCGCAAAATAAAAAGAAAAGTTGACTCGCGTGGGTATAACAATGGCAACGCGTGTCCCTTCTGCAAAGGCGCGCGCTTTCGTATATAGAGAGGGCGCGCGCTTGATGTTTTGCCTAAAGCGGACCACCGCACTGCGTTTGATTGCAAATAAAAAGAGAAGAAATAAGAGAAATGGCGAAGGATTCAGAGAGAAATAAGCAACAAGGCATTACTTTTATTGAACAGCTGCTTTGTAAAGCATGACTGTGCATATAGGTGCGATGACATTAGTATTATGACTTCCATTACTCATGCTTTTTAGCATTATCTGAGATTGTAATATTATGCGCTAATAAGGAACACTACTTGTACCTAGTAGTAAAGCGCTGGTGCGACCTGAATGGATACTGAATCGCGCAATGTGGCATGTTCGTAATAATTGACTAAATAGTTAATGATAACAAATTAAAAAGTAAGCGCTAACTATCGTGCGCGCAGTTTGGACATACAATGCCAGTGTTCCTAATAATCGAAGAAAACTAAGGAAAGCAGCGAGCTCGTAGTGCTGTAAACTAATAAACGCTTTTATTTTGTTCAGGGATTACCGAGGAATTTAAACATGGAGAAAACAGCTGAATGACGTTTACTGGCAGTTTTTCTATCTTACTGCACAAAAGAACTATCCCCTGATTCAGTAAAAACCAAAAGAAAGCCATATACAGACATGGGTGTGCTGGCGTAACAAGAATCCCCTGTGGACGTGTTTATATACGGTGAAAACTGGCACCAACGGGCAGTCCATATTAATTTGAAAATGAAATGAAAATTGGTTTTGAGGAAAGCAAATGGCGCAGTAACTGTCTCACTTATCTCGGAGGACACCTCAACCACACCGTAAGGGAAGGGATAAAGGAGGGAGTGAAAGAAGAAAGGAAGAAAGGGGTGCCGTAGTGGAGAGTTCCGAAATAAATTCGACCACCTGGGGATCTTTAACGTGCTGCACTGACATCGCACAGCACACGGACGCGTTTTGCGTTTCGCCACCACTTGCTAACTGGTTTTGCGGCTGTGGGGCCTACTCTGCCTTTGATGAAGTTAATAACCACAGTTCTTGAGTCGCTTGTTAGATCATTCGCTCCGAGACTTTTATGTTCATGGAGTATAGTACTGCTGCTTCTTCAAGTTTTCCCGTATTTTCACTGGTATGGTCGAAGCTGCTATGCTTTCTCCTTTGTGGTTGGCTGTAGCCACAAAACATGCGACTTTTAGTGCCTATCCTCGCCACAGTGGTTTAGAATCAGTTCGAAATACAATGCATAATTGTGGTGCATTGTGAGGTTTGGTTAAGGAGAACCAGTTTCTGCACATACACGGCCTTGCCAACACATGTTCTGTTTTACTATGGCAGTTATCTTTTTTGTTCTTATCGCGGGAAGTCTGTCGGCTTTTTTGTTATCATTAAACGACGGATGAATGAGTTAGGGTGGCCGCAGCTGGCACAGGAGAGGGTTAATTGGAGAGACGTGGGAGAGGCCTTTGCCCTGCAGTGGGCGTAGTCAGGCTGATGATGATGATGATGAACGTAATGCTCAGGCGACAGCTGCTGTTCAGATAGCTTTGTGTTATTGCATTTCGGATGTATTGGATAACCCGAGATTGATATTGCTGCGACAAATTGCGACCATGTGTAAAGTGATGTACTTTCCCGCATTACTTAGAGGTGTTAGGAGCAGCCTACTGGCGTCTTGCCACGGACTCTGCAAGTAGTAGCTATGGTTTATACTGTTATGTGTTAAGAACATGTCGCTTCAGAGTGACGGTTGGTTTCAGCTTAACGGTCAGTTAATGTAGGTTAACTACCAAACAAACAAGGAAGCGTAAGGAACACTGGCGGGGGGCGGGGGGGGGGGGGAGAGGGGGGGTTGTGCGCGCTGAAGTACGGTACTGCATGGTACGTTTTGGGCTGGTCGTGGCGCACTTCAGTCATCTCTGTTTAATCTCTTTTTCTGTCGGTAAATTTTTGGCAGCCAAGTGCCAGAACAGTTTGGCGCTAACCTTCTTTTGGTTCTGAAAAAAAAATCATGGCGTCGAAGTGTTGTCGGGCAGCTGATTTATTGGGTATCGTCGTTCAAAGGCCAGCGAAATGCATCGAAAACAATATTTGTTATCGAGCACGCATATTCCCTACATTTTTAGCATTCGGGGCTTTTTATCTCGTTGTGCCGTGTATACGCGCGATGAAAATAACCTAAGAATATCATACCCGTGTTGTCTGGAGACACTGAATATATGGATAAGATTCTTAACTTACAGCATTCTGTCATTTCCGGTTCCTACATAACACAAACATAGAATTGATATTTATTTGTCAAAATTACAACTGCTACCGAAATATTAGGCTGTTTTGTCTTCATTATTAGCTTTTACAATTAGCGATTTTACCGCTTTCTTTCTGCATATGTGACAAGACACACGGACTCCTGTTAGGGAAATGTGATGGGAAATTTTACATATTTGACAATGTAACGATTTGATAATCTTTCATGCAGAAAAATAGTAGCTATCGAGGTTAGTATACGATTGCTATCGCTCGTGATAGGTAAGGCATTACAGGGTTAGCACTGCAATGCGGTAATTTATACGAACCTGTCTTGCACGATGTGTATGTCCACTTGAAACCTATTAACTCCAACACAGTCGAATTTATTATTGCATTCCAGTGAACACTAGTTTCTTTCCTTACGATCTTCAAACCCATTGCGCACTTGAGCTGTCCTTCGGAAGAATATGAACATCAAGAATGCCTCACAGACTAAAACTGAAAACTTTCCCAGTCTTCCTCAGCTCAGTGCCAGAGTTCATATAGCAGCCTACATCGCTAACCTGTCTTGACATTCGAAAATCTGGATGAAGGCGTGTAGTCAGCTCTGCTTATCTGGAGACCTGCTAACCAGGAAGGACAGACGTTATACCCTGTCGAATACAGTCGACTTGGTTGTCCCGTCTCTACCGCTACTTTGCCACACTCAGGGTCGACCCAAGTACAGCTCAATTACCTGTTACGTGAGTCGCAAACTTGAAGACAAAAAAAAAATCAAGGCAAGAAGGAGGGAACGCAATGGATTACTCGTCTACACGCGCGTGTCTATTCAGGACGTAACCGGACCAGCTCAACGTCGCGCGCTCGTCCTCTTTAATGCCGCAAGCGAGCACGCGATTGTTTATTCTTTGTCTCGCCCGACTCTACGCGAGCTCGTTCTTGGTCTTGCTATAGCGCCGCCCATACGCCGAAAAAAAAAGATATAAAAGAAATCCGCAGCGCCTAGGTCTCCACAGCATGGCCCTCTGTCGGGCCGCGCACTTTACGCGAAACAAAGGAGCATTGTCTTCTCGGCGCCTCAAGACGCGCGCATTGCCTCAACGAGGCGCCCAAGAAGGACTTTTCCTTTCCCAACACGTAGTGCCGACACAGCAGCCGCCCGCTCTCGGGGCTACAGTTCATCGCAGCTGCCCGCCGCAATATAGCCCCGACTCTATACAAACACTATGTACAGACAGCACGCACGCGCGTGGTCTTGTGCGTGGGGGTGTTCGGCACGCCTTGTGATCTTCAAAGAGCTCTCCCTCGCCTACACCCCCCCCCCCCCCCCGCCCTTTCTCGTCTATACATTTTCCTTCCTTTTGCGTGCCTCCATTCATTCGGCCAAGTCCCATCACCGGAGACTTGGCGGCGTATGCTTCCAGGGACACAGCAGGCCTCTGGTTGCCGTTGGTCCAAGGTCGCTCTCGCTGGCTTGCTTGGCTTGAAGGTATCCTGTCTTTTCGGTTTCAGCAGCCGCCTACAAAAGGACGCGCGTGAGAATACGCACGCACACTGGCGGTGTTCTTGGCGAATCATGAGCCGCAACTGCTAGCTGGACGGAATCCGTGTGTGTATACTCCTGCTGCAACTGGTGGGCTACTAAGATAAAAACGAAACAAAGCAAGACTCCCGGCCACGGGAGGCGCGCACGGGTTCTAATGTTCTCGGCCCATTGTTCGGGCTAAAAGGCGAGTTCCATCATCTACACGGCCCCAAGGTAACCAATTAGAAAGTCCTTCCCCCCTCGCGCGAATGGACGCGGCCAGCCGGCGGCCAACAGCCCGCGCTTTCCCGCTGGGAAGTCTCTATAGGGCAGAATTGCTCGTCATTCCACCGCTTGTTTTTTTTTTTACTTTTCGTTCTTCCGTTCCTCGTTCTTGTCGCAGAAAGAGGGAGATTCTTTTGAGAGATCGTGGCCAATTGCGTCATTCTTTCCTGTGATGCCCGAGTGCGTTCTTTCGTTTTTTTTCCCACAATCGAGTTGCCCAGAGAACGCGCGGGCATTCCTTTGTTTATACCTTGTTAGCGGGAAGCGCTGTGAACCACCCTTTCTGGAGGTGCGAGTTCTCCTCAATTAATCGCCAAATGTCTCGCACGCTTTCGACCGCTTCTAAGCCTGTCCGTTTTTACGAAAGTAGACACCTTCAGCACACCGTGTTACCGTTACAGGTACCAGAGTACCGGGAGCCCGCGCACAGCCGATACGCATGCGCAAATCGCCTTGACGGGCCCAGATGGCGCTTGCAGCATCGGGACCAATCAAGGCGTGCTCACCGCCGGTGTTCGTGCTCCCGGTACTTCGGTAACGGTTACACGGTACACGGCAATGCTGAAGGTGCCTAATTTCACGCACAGTTTAGCTCATAGCTTGGTATACGTGACGGAGGGCATGTAAGCCTTTTGGAATATATTTCAGACACCCCAATACTTGAGTATAGCCAAATAATCGTATGAACCACGACCGCTTCACGGTGCTATTAGTTTTTCTAAGGCTGTATTGGAACCATAACGTTTCATTGCAAATTACAGACTGCTGCGATAGTTCGAGCCGACCTGGAGACGAGTAGTTTAGGACTTCGTAACAGTCAACAGCTTAGGTAGAATGTGAGCCGGATATTGTAGTTGTTACCCTTATTAAATTGGTCTATAGACAGTCTGTAGAGTTCTTATAGACTCTACTGCCTTCCTGTAGATATTTCTTTATGTCTATTAATAATCTATAGACTGTCTATAGACAATGTCTACTAACAGTGTATGTATGGCCATAAATCTATAGATTGTCTATAGACTGTCTATAGGATTTCTATTGCTTATAAACTGTTCTCTAGGGTTCGTCTATAGAGAGTCTATAGACTTTATAAACAGAAGTATATGGACAGTCTATAGACTGTCTAAAAAAACTTTTGTAAGGGTACGGTGTGGCAAGTCGACCCTGCACCCGTCCTGCACTCGTCGTCGGAAGGAGAACGTTCCAGTTACATATAGTTAAGTGGCGTTACATAAATTACACCGCGGAGACGGACGACAGCTTGATTTGCAGTGTACTGGTGATATACAAGTAATATTGGAAGCCCCGCTAATGTGATTCAAATAATGTACGAGCTGTAAGCAGTGAAGACGACAGGACTGAAAAGCCGCTTCTTGAAAACTGACTAATTCCCCATGTTTACAAGACGAGCTCACTCATGTCGACGCAAGCACTGCGATTCCTGGCTTATAGCTTCGATATCATTGACAGAGACGTCATCTCGTGTTCATTTCTTCGGTTTCTGTTACGACATCGTCGAGTATGATGCATAAATGGGTAAACAAGCAAATAAAAAATATTTCGAGAAAATGCATAAAATAACTTGAACGCAGCAAACAATTTTCGGTCTCCTTCCGCTTGTTCTCCTGGCCCTGCATGCGGCTTGACGCTTGGTGTTCACGTCAGTGATGAGGACGAGCTTTTTCTTGCGTTTGTAATAATTACGCGGTCAACTACCTGTCGCGACAACAAGAGAGCTGAGAAAAACAAAAACAAAGGCCGGTGAAAAACTTCTCTTTTCGCTATCCAGTACCCAGCCGAAAGTTGCATATCGCCGCCGCGGGCTGCCAAAAAAAAAAAAAAATAATGTCCCCGCATGGTCGCCAAGGAATGCCGCGGTTGTGAAAGCCGCCGCAACCAAGCGAAGCCCTCTGGCATCTCTGTACAGCACAAAAAGGCAGCGATGATTCTATGTGCACATAAACAGTAGACGAAGACCATTACACGGACGGACAGGAGGTATTTCTGATTCTGGATCGCCGTCCTGTCTGCAAACACACACGCACAAACGCCCGCAGAAACGCAGCGGCCGGGGTCTCGGTCGGGGGTTGGCCCTCATAATTTCCAGGAAAAAGCATCGCGTCCGAATAGCGATGAGCACGGGCGACTCCAGCACTTCTCCCCCTTTCCGTTGACCTCCACCGCCAAGAGAGGGCGCAAGCTTCAGCGAGCACCGCAAATCGTTCTCCGCTTCTTTCCGTTCGACGAGACATTCGCGCTACCTACAGCTGACTGCAGAAAGCGGCGAGTTTCTGCAAACCTTCTAGCCTCCTATCCACACGCTCTGCGCCCACGCCCCCCCCCCCCTCCCCTTCTTCGATCCCTGGCGTAAAACTATACCCCCCCCCCCCCTCTTTCCTTTGCCCCCGCGTCCCCCGCCTGCTCGGCTCTCCACTCCAGAGCGGGAGCCCGTGTACGCCCCGCAAACCCAAGCAGCGAACCTTTGTGTCCACGCTACTGCTAATTATTACGTTTGTGAGCGGCTCGTCTTTCCTTTTGCCTCGTCCGAGGTGTGCGCAGGGGCTCCAGTCTGCTGCCGCTGTGAGGAGATCGCGGAGGGGTGTTGGGGAGGGGGTCACCCGTTGTTTCTTCTCCCCTAGCTTTTCAACGTGTTATTTGAGAACCTTAGCGGCGCCACTCGCGTCCATTTCGCAGAAAGAGGCAAACCGAGCTGGGGGTGGGTTGAACCTTTTCCCTTGCGTTCTGTTTTTATTTATTTTTTACCAAGGCGTGGATAGCACTGCTCGAAAGAAAATCAAGACGCAAACAAAAAAAAAACGGAATGCTGGAGTCGTAGCTGGAAAGGTGGCGCGATGGAACGAAGGAATCGTATAGAGATACACAAAGAAAGAGATGAACAGAGAGAGGCAAATAGTGACTAATGAACCTAGATGACCGCCGCGCGTTTTGTTTCAGCGTCCTCTCCTTCTTTCCTTCTTTCTATTTCTTTTTCCGAGGCGTGATGCCCTCTCGTATTTTCCGCCGGGAACCTAGAGGAGCGAGTCGCATGTGCTCGAAGAATGGCGACGCACGCAGGAGCGCGGACCTCGCCATAGAACTAATGGCAGAATGAGTGGAACGCCGAAACGAGCGGGTCATCTTTCTTCTTCCCCCAAGCCGGGCAACCTTCTTGGGCGCCTATAGAGAGGTGTGCAAGAGAGAAAGGGAAAAGGCTTCCCAGCGTGCTCAAGGCGTTGCAGGACGGCGGCCCGAACCAGATGCCGACCTAACTAGCAATAAAGGGACTCCCGCGAGTGAGGGTCATCGTCTCTTCGTTCCTTTCTAGCGTTCGCTGTGCGCCCTCACTCTCTCACTAAAAGCATGCAAGACTGCGGAAGCCTGGGCTTGGATCAACCCGCGAAGTGTTCGTCTGCGACGTGTATGCTTTCCTCGCCGTCTGCTTTCAGCAGTTAGAGCAGACGATGTTTGCGACAAGGTGCAGTGGTTGTCAGGCTTCCGAAGCGAAATAAAGCCGAGTTGAGAGTTTTATAAAGTCACCACTGGTTCTTACTCACCTCTGCTTGCTAATGCAGAGTGCGTCTTTCAACTTCCAAACCGCTGCATGCTTTTACCGGTATGCGCAGTGTGCAAGCGTTTTAGCTGGCTTCCCGTCCGGCAGCGCCCTCAAGTGGAGACGGAGAGAGGTAGGAATCGCAGGAAATAGCAAGAGACTCTTGGGACGACGCTTCCTTGGCCGACCACGTACCTGCCCCCCGGGCGCTCTCGTACACATTTTGTTTGTGCAGTTTTCGAGGCCCTTCCTCGACGACTTGCCTCGAGAGAGTCTCTCATGTTTCCTCGCAGGTTTTTGTCGTTTTGTACTTGGGCTTCTCGCGTTCTTTTTTTTTCTTTGCAAGCCGTGCGGTGGACTGTTTTAAGTATACGCCTAGACGTCTTGGGCACCGGTTGGCTGGTCGCGGATTTTTTGTTTTCGTGATTTCTTTCAGCGAGGCAGGGATCGCGATTTTCTTCTTTCGTCGAATGCGGTGGTTTTCTTCGTCTGCTTGCGCGGATCGACTTGACTCGGAGATTTGCGGTGAGAACGAGTTTGAAACAAGCCAGCTCACGATGAAGGCGGCGTTTGTATTTGTGACTTGGACGCGGAAAGAGCCCAGTTGCCGGCCCGGTATACCCTCGCCAGATCCCGCCTGCATTATAATATACGTTTGTCTTTTACTGAATTTCTTTTTTCAAATTGCGTCACTCATGCAGCGTGAAGGCTATTGGATATCATAGAGTGCTCACTGTGCTTCCACCTAGACAGCTATTAAAGAAAACATAACTGAGGCCCCTAAGACTACTTCGGTGCTGTGAATGCGAAAGCATGCACGCGGGGTGCTCGGCTGCGGCGATGGCGTACTACTTCAATGAGTTTCGATGGAGGCCAAATTCTAGAGGCCCATGTACTGTGCGATGTCAGTGCACGTTAAATAATCCCAGGTGGTGGAAATTTCCGGAGCCCATCACTACGGCGTCCCTCATAGCCTGAGTCGCTTTGGGACGTTAAACTCTCATAAACCAAACCAAACATTATAGCAGTGGCCAGCGCAGCTGATTGGTTGACGCCCCCCGAATGGAAGTTGATGAAGATGATACCCAAACCTAGCGCGAGACACTGGCTGTTTAGCATGTGGAGTATTGTGCTCTTGTCGTAAACTGTCTAAACAGAAAAAAAAAGAATGTGGTAATGGCGCAGTGCTTTAATCAAGTCGCCAGGGAAGATCATCTATTCGCCTTGGCCCGGGTTCGATATCCACTTCGGGAGAAATTTTATTTAAGAAGTTTTATTTTTCTTTTTTTCCTGGTTATGTAGGCACTGCTGATGACGTCATGAGGTCACGTGGGTTTTCGGACCGTCTGGCGTGGACAACTACGACAACGCCGGATTTTCTGCCTCATGTGCCTCATGATGCTTTCGCATTAATGACTATGTACAAATAGACGCGCTCTGAGCAGCCTTCTGAGTTCGTTGCTTTGTCTAAATGCGCTTTTTGATCCCAGCGGTCGTGTACTTCTCAAGTACTTCCCGCTTTAGCATGAAATTACTTCTATTTGTGATTTAAATGTTCATTCTGTCCTGCATGTATTTAGCTAACTACGCGTCATATGGCATTGTTGCATGTTTCTGCCGCCGCAGAGGGCCATGCCGGAGAGCACGGAGAGAATTCATAGCGGAAGAACAGTTGGACCTACGTGTGAAAACTTTTTGTGTACATTCATGATAACACTATGTTGAGAAATATTTTTGACGAACGCTGAAAAGCAGTGCTTTTGCTCGGGGTTGCACGCATATTGCTCGGCGCATGCTATTCAGGCCGTGGCTGTCCCATTTCGATGGAAGCAACATTCAAAGACATCTGGCTGCTATGCGATGTCAGTGCTTGTTAAGCTTATCTTTCGCTGCTTATGATTTCGTGTGAGAAAAAAATAATTTTTGCGCCTGAATATTATATAAGAACTCAAGAAAGCCAAATCGTTAGGCTGCCAACGCAAAACACCGATGGCTAATTTTTTAAGGCGTGCACAAAATATCTCGCCAAGTATTGTGATAGTTGAAAAATTCCGACCACACCTCAAGAATTGTGAAATAAAGGCCACAGAAGTCATGGAATCAATTCCTGCTTCGAAGATGCACTTGAAAATGACGCTACAATTTCAGCAATATAAGTTATGCGTTGCGATTCTTGGCAAACTCCGTACGCATAAAAATGGCGTCGGATGTGCTGCGAAGTCACAGTTTTGAGATATGGCAATGATTGCGTTCGCTATAATTGTCACAAAAAGCATCCCATTTGCGATTTGAAGGTTGGTAAGTTCCCCTCAAACAAATAAATCAATGCTAGGTGTAGTATGTGCTCCGGAAATTTCGCGAGCTCCCTGTGTATACACATATGCATACATACCGCCTTGCCGTATATAGGACCCTATAGGTGGTCGAAATACTCTTATTGCAGCGTTTCTCTCTCTCTGTCTCCTGTCACTAAGTTCTTCATCGGTTCCCTCAAGGTGTATTTGCTGCGTTGACTTTACCCTTGACCCGACCTCCTTGCTTTATAGGTCCAAACAAATCTCTGACTGGCTGAGAAATTTTTGTATAAAATCGAGACCATGCAAACATCAAAACCGTCCTCGAAGAAGGATTTGCACTTCCCCCTTAGGTCGTCGCAGCCCACATGTATTTTGTATATTTTGTATTTGTACATAGTGTATGTTGCCGCCCTATCCCTATCCTTTCTTTTCCTCACCCGTCCTTATTCTCACGCTAGCCGCAGCTCAAGTGCTTCACGTTTCGATGGCAGATGCCTTGGCTAGCAACATCTTCGCCTTTCAGTGTTATTTTATTAATAAACAGCCACTAATAATAGCTTCCCCCTTCCAATGCAGAAAATCAAGCCGGCTGAAAAGTTCAGTCTTTGCCAGTTCTTAGCCCAGACTTCGGCTGGCTCCGTCACAAAAACTGATCACCTCAACAAGGACCGATGAATTAACTTGCGAAACGGCGTACACTTTAAAGATATCCAAGATTAAGCTGGCAGTGCACCTTACAAAAATTTCTTTAGACAGTCTATAGACTGTCCATAGACTTTTGTTTATAAAGTAATAGACTTTTTCTTGACAAACCCTCGAAAACAGTCGATGGGCAACACAAATCCTATAGACAGTCTATAGTCAAGATATAGATTTATGACCATTCACTTTTAGTAGAGTTGTCTCTAGACAGTCTATAGACTGAATAGGCAAAAAGTAATATCTATAGGAAGGCATTAGAGCCTGCAAGAAGTCTATAAACTGTCTATAGACCATTTTTGTAAGGAAGAACCGTTATAGAAAGTCTTTATAGTAAAAGTAATTCCAGTGGAACGGAATAAAAATGCTCTGAAAACATTTTTCACTGTTTTTTTTTTTTCATTCAGTATTTGCTTATGCCTTCATGCGGAACCATGAACAAAGCAAGAAGAGTTGGGTCGGTCCGCGAGGGGTCAGGAGAAGCAGCTATGTGGTATGTGATTACAGCGCTCCGGTCCTATGCTTTTTGCAAGCACTGTCCGGCAGGGGGCGGTGCTCGATGGTGAGAGAGGTAAAGCAACACTTTATTCAAAAGGCTTGGCAAAGTGGCGCCTGTCGAGACCTCCTCCCCCTTTGCCTCAGGCTGCGGCATCCGTGATTTTGGCCCTACCCCGAGGTAGCGATGTTCGAGGAAGTCCACAGTTCCTCGGTTCCCAAGCACTGCCGTCGTCCTCTCTGTGGGTTCATTTATCATAGCTCTGTCGTGGTTCCTTTTTTCATTTTCTTAGGCTGCGCCGACGGGTCACATAGTTGTCGTCGATGCTTCCTTCCGTTCGTATTGGCCGACACTGCTTGAGACGCTGGTTCTCGAGACGCGAAGCGTGTAATTCTTTTGAGCTTTTGTCATTTTTTTTTCTTCTCGTTATTCGCCAGCGTCTAGCTGTTCATAGTTGTACGGGTGAACCGGCTAGCGTTCTTTTAATACCACGTACAGCCTGCAATGGTTTCTTCCTCCTGACCCGATTCTCACATGCGACCGATTGGCTCCGGTTCCCGCCGTGAGAAGTAAAATATTTTATGCTCTGTTTACACAACGCCTTTATCTTGTTAGCCGCATTTGTCGCTTCTTCGCTTTCTTTCTCTGTTCCTTCCTTTCTTTCCTTGCTTTCCTTCATCCTTTTCTTCTTTGTTTCTGTCGTTCCTTCCTGCCTTTCTTTCTTATTTTGTTCTTTGGTCCTTTCTTTCCTTCTTTCGTTCCACTTTATTTTATTCGCGTTTACAGAGAGAAACGTAAAAAAAAAAAAAACGAAGGCGGACTCTAATTTATGGACGTCAGGTAAACTCAGCACAACTCTACGGAGCTTCTCCAATTGCTGACGGCGCAGTTAAATATGCTCAAGAGTCGTGAATATATACAGAGTACCTGGACAAAAAAGTACAGCAGAATGGATGTATCCATAATATACATGCATACTTCAAAAACGAATAGTTCCGCGCAGTGTACGTGTAAAGAAAAAAAAAAGAGTGTTTAGACTGGAGGCAAACAACAACGACAATAATTTCCTTGACAATATCGATGCTTTAGCCTTTCTTGAGACCTCTATTTGTGTGCTTCGGAAAGGGTGTATGTGGTCCTCTAAGGACACTGGTTAATTCTGTCTGCGCGAGTGCATACTGCTCAAATCCAATAACCACATCCCGTCAAACCAGATACAAGCTACCTAGCAACAGACTATACTAATACGAGAAGTGCAAACAGGCCTCTTTTGCAAGTGCAATCTTTGCCGATAATAACCCCGCCCTTTCCCCGCCAACTAACCTCTGCACTGCTGCTCCTCGTTGCAGCAACACTTTGTATTACATTCGTGTCTGCGCTAATTCCCCAGCTCTCTTCCCAATAGACGGCTCCGCTCGAAAGGTCGCCTAAGTGGGTCCTGCCCGTACTCGTACACTGCGCTTGACGCTTAAGCATGCTTATGATACAACGCCGAGTCGCGCTATTCCGTTGCAAGGGTATACAGTGGGCGAACAGCTTATGGCCGCGGATTCGCGTGTAACATGCGCTGTGCTTCGCAACTTATCCGGGGGCTCCTCGTTGGCTCGACCGCTGCGTTGCCCAAGAACTGTATGCCGGTGCAGGCCAAGGCACGTTATGAAGAAGAAAGGGGGTGGGGGAGGGGGGGTGAAGGGAGTGCGATGGATGGTACGGAGGAATACCCAGACGCATTCGCACACGACGCGAGGATCCGGTACCGCAACATGATTACATGGCTTATACGCACGTGGGTTACGCTGTAGCCAGGTAAGTCCCCCCCCCCCCCCCTTCCATGCAGCACACCACCACCACGACGAAGCCGGCGAAGTCTGTTGTTTTTCGCTGGGGAAGGGGAGGAGGTTCCTAGTGGGCCCGCGTGCAGCGGTGCTGGCGGTGTTGCGTGGTTGAATCCGGGTGCAGCACAACTGCAGTTGAAGCACGCGCTAATTGTCGTCGCGGGAGCCCGCGCGGCAGACATCGTGGCGTCGTCGGCAGTGGCGGGTCTCGCCGTTTTCTCGCTAGGCAATTTTGGCCAATTGTGCTGTGTACGGTAGGAGGTATGGGCAGCGAGGAAGCAGGGTTTCAGGAGGAGGGGGGGGGGGGGGGTGCATGTTGTGCCGTGTAGGCTTGACCCCTGCGCTGCCCTTGATCTAGTTTTTTGACTCCTTCGTGTTCTTCTTGACTCGCAACTAAGTAAGGTGAAAAAAGGGACGTTCTCGCGAATTGTGACGGATGTTCTCGAGCAACCAAAACACAGACGCAAAAACAAGAATTGGGCCTCGAAGGCCGTTGCGAGAATTTGAAAAAAAAATTATAAAGCTGCTAGCCTCTTCAAAGTTTCATGCGCCTCTAGCAGAGAGAACGGTTTTTTGTGTGTCTTTTATTTATACCGTCCCTTATTCCATACAGCGTTCTATCACCTCTTTCTCATGGGTGTTCGTAGGGGCATTAATTTCTGCAATTTTTTCATGCATAGTGAATGTAACGTGCTTTTGTAAGCTGTTCTAGTTTTTACTTAGTCAATAGAGCGGTTGTCGCTCACTATTTAACCTATAGTGTCTTATTTCGGTGATATATATATATATATATATATATATATATATATATATATATATATATATATATATATATATATATATATATATATATATAATAATATTCCATTTATTTCCATCAAAGATGGGGGAGGCGAGGCAAAAAGCTGCGATAGCAGCTTGACAAGTCCTCGTCCCCTACAAAGCAGCAGCAGTACACGCCGACAACCCGACATATCTTTCATCGAAGAAAAACATAATAATACATAATAAAGTACAGAATGCACTACTCGTACATGAAAAACATAATAATACATAATAAAGTATGGGATGTACTGCTCGTACAAAAAGTGAATACAAGTTTCTAAGTGGGAGGAATATTAGATACTAATATCTAAGAAAAGTGTAATGGTAAAAATGAGCGCACAAATGTAATACAGCAACATAAAGGCGACATTGTTTGATAGTTCATAACAAAGAAAGCATTCACAAATGTATGCATTCATGACAACTGAATTAGGCAAAGCTTAAGTATAAGTAAAAAATATATAGGACACACAAAGGTAACATTACAGGAATAAATATTTCAGTTCATGTGGCTTAAGATCAAGAATATGAATGTTATCCTTTAGGTATGTGTTTAATATATTAGGAATTCGATATTTTAGTGTCTGAAATCCATAATTAGTCCGGAAGGAATGCACTTTCCAAAACTCGAGATTGCGTGTGGGGTAGCGTGATGGACCTTTTATGGCTAATTCGGCAAACCTTATTAAACTATTGCATTTAGCTTTCTTTTCCCTGATAAGCCCAAGGCACAGGTGATAATTGTACATGTTTTCAAAACGTATTATGCCAAGGTTTTGCATTACAGAGTATATATCACAATCGTATTGAGAGCGTGTAATAATTCTAAGAACCCTTCGCTGTAATATACTCAACTTGTTTATGTTAGTTAGGGTAGTAGTACCCCAGACCAGACTACAATATTGTAAATGAGAGACAAACAAGGAATTATATAGGAGTAACAAAATATTTTTAGGGAGGAAATCTCTATGTCTGTACAAAATGCCGTTAATCGAGGCGAGCTTACTTGAGATGTAATCGACGTGTCTGTCCCAGGACATATGTTCCGTGAAGATCACTCCCAACGTTTTAAATTCACTCACTATTTCTATCTCCGTATTATTTAAACTAAGCGTTAAATTAGGTGGAATCTGTCGTGTCTTAGGACGGAAAACAATCGCTTTTGTTTTAGGAATGCTGATTACCAAGCCATTTTCCTGTGCCCAAGCAGCTACCTTAGCGAGTACAGAGTTGGCTATCATAAACAATTCAGTGCTGTCATCGGAAGAAAAGAATATGCTAGTATCATCGGCGTAAATTACAAACTTAGCTCGATCATCAAGACTGTCAATATCATTTAAGTATAGATTAAACAAAAGGGGGCCAAGAATACTCCCTTGAGGAACTCCAGTGTGAGTTTGTATTAAATGTGAAGGGTGACCATTGACCTCAACAAATTGACAACGATGAGAGAGGTATGATTTAATTAATTCCCATGCATTTCCGCGAATGCCATAAGATTCCAACTTTTCGAGGAGTAAGGTTCTGTTCAGGTAATCAAAAGCTTTAGTGAAATCAATGAACACACCCAACACAAGTTTTTTTGCTTCGATATTATGTAAAATATACTCCTTTTGATCAAGTAGAGCTAATTGGGTAGACCGATGTTTCCGAAACCCGTACTGTGCGCTCGACAATGCGTCTAATGTATCTAAAAAGGAAACGAGGCGAACCAGAAGAAGTTTTTCTAATCCTTTAGAGAACGCTGGCAGAATTGATATGGGACGGTAATTGCCGAGGTCATTGTGATCTCCTTTTTTATAAATTGGTTTCACTTTCGCTACTTGAAGCTGTTTCGGGAAGGTACCTGTAGTAAAACTCAGATTGAAAATGTGCGTTAGTACAGGTGCTATACAATCAATAACGTATTTTATTGGCTCGATTTGCATACCTTGAGTGTCACAGCTGCGTGAATTCTTGAGATTCAAGAATATAGAAGAAATTTCTTCGTCTGAAGTAGGTTTAAGAAATAGGCTGTGTGGGCAAGGAGGATTATTAGAGAGCTTTGTATGTCTAGATAGCTGAGGGGTTGGGAGGCTAGCGAAGTGATCATTAAATGCGTCGGCTAGGGAAGCCCCATTAACTATTATTCCATTTATCAAAAGTTCTTCCACTGGGCTAGTTCTTTGTGAGCGGCACAGAACTTCATTTAGTTTCCTCCATGTTGATTTGCTATTATTTTTAACTGCACTAAAAGACTTTTCTAGGTAATGTGCTTTAGCTTTCTTAATATCTTTATTTAGCTTATTCCGATACTTCTTGAATTCTCTCAGGAGGATAATATCTTTGGTCTGAATGAACCTGTGGAACATGTCGTTCTTTATTTTTATTCTTGCCATTAGATCGCCATTAATCCATGGCTTTCTTATTTTTCTGGATAAATTAATAGTAACAAAAGGAAAACAAGATATATAAATGTCAGTGAACTTTTGAATGAAACAATCATAAGCAGAATTTACATCCGAGCTGTTAAAAACATCTGACCAGTCAACTCTCATGACATCCCTGCGAAATGCTTCCAGCTGGTTGGGCAAAATCCGTTGGAACGTAACTTTACGCTGTGCTAATTTTTCTTTATCTGGAGATTTGACACATAGAATAATCGGCAGGTGGTCGCTAATATCGTAAGCTAAGACACCAGATTTAAGCTCATTCGACTGGTAATTAGTTAGAAAAATATCAATTAGTGTAGATGACTGTAACGTGACTCTTGTTGGCAAACTGATCGTATTTCTAATATAATACATTTCTAGCATTAGCTTAAAGTGTTTAACAGGACTAGACGAGTCAAGCAAGTTTATGTTAAAATCTCCTCCGCAAACGAGACTTAGGTCGTTGTCATTTGTGTATGAAAAAAGGGACTCCAGGAAGTTGAAGAATGTGTCAAGGTTGCCTGCTGGTGGGCGATATATCGTAACAAAAAGTTTACGGTGCGAGAGAACAGACAAAACTTCAAATTCGCTTGAAGAACGTGTATATACAGGTAGTCTTTCATACTTTATATCCTTTCTTATTAACATCATAACACCACCTCCTCGGCCGTACTCTCGATTGAGAGTACAAGAGTCATACTCGGGCAAGCAAAAAGGGTAATCTGCAGTGTCATACCATGTTTCTGTTAACATGAGTACATCAAACTGAACATTTATTTGACTCAAGAGGGATTCTAGAGAAGTGCTCTTATTTCTGGCGGACTGCAAATTTGCATGAAACACCTTGAAAGACGATTTAAAATCAGAACCAATGAACTTGATTGCCTCATTGGGCAAAATGTAACTGTGACGAGCCATAGTGCATAAGCGAAGAAACTAGAATACATCGCTAATGGGCCTTTTACTCCGTGGCAGATTCTATCATATGCAGGTCATTCTGAGACTTGATACGCAAAGCGCTGTCCCCCTCTTTCCGCCGGACGTAGATTTTTGCATTACGGTGCCAAACAAACTTGAAGTTGTGGTCTTTTGCCCATTTTTTTGTTGCCATGAGTAGTTCCCTGCACTGTTTGGTTATGTTTTCTTGAAGATAGACAGCAGTTTCAGCATCACGAAGAACCTTTCGTTTTTCAAACCAGACGTCTCTTGTTTCTTGCCGAGCAAAGCGGACTATGATGCCTGGAATCTTATCGGGTTTCGTCGGGAGGCGGTGAATAGCAAGTAGGTCATCTTTATCAAGTGCTGGTACCTTTAGCGTGTTCGCCACATCGTTTACTTTTTGCAATAAATTTTCTTGGTCCGTTTGTTCGATCCCATGGAATTCGAGATTTAGCTTTCGGTTGCGCCATTCTAGGTCATTTAGTTGTTCTTTCACCGAGTCCAGCCCTGTGTGATCTTGAAGCTCAAGTTTGTGCACTTTCTTTTTCAGCCCTTTAATTTCTTCTTCGTGGCGTGCCGTGTCAGCAAGGACTTTGTCATACTTCTCAGACATTATTTGAATGGCCTGGTCAATGTTGTCAACAGTGTCCTTTAGACTTAGAAGGACTGAAAGTTTAGCCTGAATGTCTGCAAGTGCGATGGCAAATTTAGCCGTTTCCACACTACACTTGCCAGCTGTATTCGATGAAACATCCGATTTAGGCTTTTCTTTCTGCCCACCTCGAGTCTTACCGACACGGCACGTTTGGCAACGCCATGCTTTCTTAGTTGTTTCTCTCATAGAAGTAAACTGAGATTCGGGCATACCAGAGCATTTTCCTATATGATATCTGAAATTACATTCACTACAACTCAGATATATATCGCCGGCATCTATTTCAGATGCACAAACTAGACACTCTGAGACACTATATATATATATATATATATATATATATATATATATATATATATATATATATATATATATATATATATATATATATATATATATATATATATATATATATATATATATATATATATATATATAGGTCTTTAACAGGGCTTTCATTAAATGTAACTGTCTCCCATTGACATCGGAGCGATTAAAAATTCCTCCTCTCTGCAGCCACTGTTGCCGACCATAGAAATTTTCCATGTTTGGCAGCGACGCATTTACACTCGTTCTTACAATACACGTTTCAGCACGGTAGCTGTTACTGCGTCCCGGATCAACATTTAAACCTGCACCGATCGCGACACCCTCAGCGTGCTCCGGTAAAAAATTCTCTTTTTGCTAACATGCGATATATAATAGTGTGCAGCAGCGGAACGATATCTCAAGATGCACAATTGCGCTACTTCCAATAGTACACCATGACCCTGGATTGCACACTTTGTTATTTTTTTAGTTGGAATCAGTGTAATTCCTATTCAATAGCCAGTGTTATATCAGGAGTGCGTGCCACATGCTGACATTTTTCAGTTAAAACAGAAATTATATTATCACATTCGGATTACTTTTATATTTTCTTTCCGGATTAAACCCAAAAGTACACCCCTTAGTGACATACTGTATGCAGTCGAACCTTGTTATAGCGAAACGATTTATAACGAAATAATGGATAAAGCGAATGAATGACGCCTCCCCTTGGAAGCTCGGTCGACACGGGCTATAACGAAGCTACGGCTGTGAACATGAAGATGAACGTTTATTTCAGCTTTTGTCGAGCTTTTGACGGGCTTCGTCACCTATAAAATTCGACTAGTCAGCAGTGGCACTTGGTACTTTATACGAAAGAGAACACTTATTACTGTACAGAGGAACATAATACATTCTGATACAAGCAAAAACAAAGAATAAAAAACGATAAAGTGCATCTCTATTGAGTCGCATATACAACATAATCGATGAATATTTCTCAAAGTGCAGAAACATACATTTTGCTTAGGTTCATGTAGAGAGTAGTGTTAAAATACTTCGGTAGAATATATTTGACGATAGAGAAACCGTAGTTCGTTCTATATCTGGGTAGTATAAATATTGCATTGGTCTCTGGTTCTGTACGGTGTTCTATGTGGTACAAGTTGTACAATTTGTACGCGGTACAATTTGTATGTGGTATAGTTGTACAATTACATTAACGAAGTAATCCCCGGGCCCCTTAAACTTCATTAGAACGAGGTTCAACTTACATCCCACAAAGATAACAAGGGACAACGGTCTACGGTGGGTCGCTGAGGAGAGCCTCTGTGTACCGCGAGTGAACGCAAGCGACCGCAGCGACATGAGCGCAGTAGCGACCGTATGAAGAACGACCGTATAAGGCATTATACCGGGTCTTTTAATTTAC
This sequence comes from Amblyomma americanum, assembly GCF_052857255.1. Taxonomy (NCBI): domain Eukaryota; kingdom Metazoa; phylum Arthropoda; class Arachnida; order Ixodida; family Ixodidae; genus Amblyomma; species Amblyomma americanum. The sequence goes on from NC_135505.1 coordinate 144,244,559, forward strand.
TTGCAGAGTGCCCGTACGCCCCGCTCATGTCGTTTAGTATCAACTAAGCGCAGTATTTGCTTGCATATATATAGTTCTTTTTTCTATCTTGCAGTTTATTAATAACGTATACCAACTAGCTCAACACGTTGCATAGCGCGTTGCGCGTCAAGAAGCGTTTATCGTTGTCACCACCATATTGACGCACTCTTATTTTACGAACGGCTATCATCTCGCAGCTAAGATTACGCTGATATGCTCAGACCGTTCGTTGTCATTCAGTGTAGCAGAAGTTTACCATGATTTATATTTGATCGCAGAGGTATACGAATGGAGGTATTATATAGCGGGTGCAAAGAGGTTGTATGTGTCAAGGGTTGTGGTTATTATTCTTGAACCGTAGACAAGCAGAAACAAACCGCAACAGCCCCTATGAAGTTTCAGAACACGCACGTAGAACACACCATGCGCTGGTTATTGGTAACGAGGTTTTAGACCTCTGCACAATGTCTTGATGTCATGGTGGCCTTCACAATTAATGGCGTGTGCAGTGTGATAACACTGCGCCGCAATACGCGAATGTGGCAGGAGTATCCCTGCATACTGGTAGATTGGCGACGAGAAGGCTGCTATTTTTCCGGCTTTGTTTTGCGATACTTTTATGTGTGCTACACCCTGGCTCACATGAGATTTCACTTGTAGCCGAGCTTTTGTCACGTCTGCTTCTTCTATCTGAAGTATAGGCAACCTGAGCGCCTTCATATATATATATATATATATATATATATATATATATATATATATATATATATATATATATATATATATATATATAGTTCTCAGGCGTGAATTATACTTTTCCTGCGCCCTGCAGGGACTCTGAGGTTCGGTGTTGTCGCAAAGGCTCTACTACATGACTAAATATATATATAGCGCGTACAGGGTGTGTCAAATGTTTCCAGGTTACAAATCCGATTTTTAGTCTCATATATATATATATATATATATATATATATATATATATATATATATATATATATATATATATATATATATATATATATATATATATATATATATATACACACGTACAGGGTGTGTCAAAAGTTTCCAGGATACAAGTCCGATATTTAGTCATGTAGTAGAGCATTTGCGACAACACCGAACCTCAGAGTCCCCGCAGGGCGCAGGAAAAGTATAATTCTCATTTGAGAACCTTCGCAGCTTCACTGGCGTCTTAAGTGCCGGGATATACTGCTCAAAAGCGGACTCGGTGGCCTGAAAACTCGCCGCACCATGTACTCGGAGCCTTGCCTTTAGGCTTGCCTCCCCGCATACACGCAGACTTCGAGCACGTGAGCACATGCACGACTGTACTGCAGGCGCGAAGCACGACGCGCAGTCGCAATAAAGAGGCAGCCTCTCATTAAATACATGCCAGGAGGGTGCACACGCATTCAACATAAATGAACACACACACGCGTGCCCGCGCACAGCCGGCGCTCCCCACGTAGTTGAGCGCCGCCCCGTTCCACGGGCCGATTCCTGCTTGATCGATGCGGACATCTTCTGCGCGCAATGCGCCGCTTCCTTTCTTCCCGTTTGGGGATGAAAAATCGCCCCCGCCTTTCCTTTCTGTGCACCGGGAGAAACATAAAGAAAAGGCTGCTGCTGCGGCCCAACGGCAATAGCGTCCCTTTCCTCCCCCAGCGCTCGCAGCGCCGTCTAGCGGACCCCTTCCGAGGCTCGCGTGATAAGGGAGCGTACAGACGCGCGGGATGACGTCCCTGCCTGGCGTGCGCGCGTATACGGCGGCGCCAACAACGCACGCGGCCTTTTCGTGTAATAGAAAAGCCGAGGCTGCGCAATTGTTTGCTGTGTGGAAGCCGCCTAGCCTGCAAGAGTCGCAGTGTCTACCACGGGCATTGAAGGCGAACCGTTGTCGTTGCTGTTGTTGCCTTAGGCTTACGTAAGCAAAAGAGAGGAAAGAAGGGAACGAGGGTAGGGAATGCCCGGTACTGTTACCCCTTTCTCTTTAAAGTGTGTGCTTGGGGCTGTGCTTACGCCGCCTTCTCCACGTGAAGGGTTTCTAGATGTAACAGTAGCTTGGTTTGGGCTAGTTGGTAACAGTTCTTAGAAAACATAGCGCAAAAAGGACACGGACGTCCTGTCCTGTCCACTTCTGTGTCGTCCGTGTCCTTTTTGCGCTGTTTTCTAAGTTTCTAGATGGTTTTAACCTTTTGTATCCCAGTCGGCCACATGTGTTGCCATGACCAGATTGTTGTTCATACAAGAGAAGTGAACTTTAGCAAGTGTTGTTGTCGGGCTATTTGGTTAGATTCTTCATTCGCTTCGGTAGTACGAATGCGCTGAGTTTTACAATCACAACACGAGACACGACTGGACGAAGTTCAACTATCAACTGAAATTTATTATGGGAAATGAAACAAATAATGGAAGCGGAATCCATCAAGGAGCATGCGTAAGATCCTTATCCTTTGTAAGCGGCATGAGCATTTTTCAACAGGAAAAAGTTTATGAACGCAATTTCTTTATATATCGTAATATTTCATCACAACAAATACATGCACAGCTCTCCCGTAAACAGGCTTGCATTTTTTTTTTGCTATTAACGTTTTTTGGTCATCAAAAGCATTCTCCATTTGTTTTCTATGGCAGACTTAACTGCTCCATCCGAGCGACGTAAAAACTTTAAAAGAAATATTTTGCTGCACCTGAAAAGAATGGATTTTTACCTTCAATATTTTCATAGCAGTACCTTGCAGTTTTTCAATATTTCAAATTTTTATCCCGGACTGTTGGACATGGTTTGATTTATGGGGGTTTAACGTGCCAAAGCGACTCAGGCCATGAGGGACGCCGCAGTGAAGAGCTCCGGAAATTTTGACCACCTTGGGACCTTTAAGGTGCGCTGACATCGCACAGTACACGGACCACTAGCATTTCTCCTCCATCGAAATTCGACCGCCGCGACCGAAATGTTGGACATGGTTCTGCGAAGTAGTTGATTCATGATCTTCAGAAATGTGAAACCGCGCGTACTAAACATAGACACATGACCAGAACAAAAAAAAAAACTTTCCAAGTTTTTAGAGGTATCTGGCTTTCTGGGCCCGTGGCAGGAAATACTTTTCCTCTTGACATACAGGTGGAGCGACTGCCTGTATACTGATTGTGGGACTATTGTCCCGCTTGCATAACAACAACATAACGCATCCTTGTCCAACTATGTTTAGTACGCACAGGTCATTGTTCTCGAACAACCCGACCACACCCATGGTTCATACATGATTTCATCTCCGTGTCAAAACATATTTTGGAATTTTCTTCATTTTACTCTCTCCCTTCATTCCCCTTCCCACGTGTAGGGTAGCATACCGGGCGCTGCCTAGTTAACCTCCCTGCCTTTCCGTTCGTTTTGATCTCTCCCTTCTTCATTTTACATGTGCCCAGCATAAAGGGATAATATATTTTTAGGCTGCCAATATAATCGCGATATTCTGATTAACGAAGAGGGCTTTTACGGGCTGGTCGGTGCATGTTGAATGAAACGACTGAACAGCGCTGACAGGCATGACTGAAGAGAAGAACACAAATGCATGTCAACACAGCGCATGGGTTTGTGTTCTCTTCCGTCCTGTCTGTTAGCACTGTTCAGGTCGTTTCCATCGATATTCTGACCATCACCACCTCAACTACCGTTTCTTTGATTGAACGCATTCACTCCCACTGTTCGATTTGCCGCTTACTGTGCATGTCGCGACATAGGCGTTTTCTTTGTCCTATTCACCCGCCGCGGTGACTCAGTGGTTAGGGCGCTCGACTACTGATCCGGAGTTCCCGGGTTCGAACCCGACCGCGGCGGCTGCGTTTTTATGGAGGAAAAACGCTAAGGCGCCCGTGTGCTGTGCGATGTCAGTGCACGTTAAAGATCCCCAGGTGGTCGAAATTATTCAGGAGCCCTCCACTACGGCACCTCTCTCTTCATTTCTGCTTACACTCCCTCCTTTATCCCTTCCCTTACGGCGCGGTTCAGATGTCCAACGATATATGAGACAGATACTGCGCCATTTCCTTTCCCCCCAAAACCAATTATTATTTGTCCTATTCCATGCAAGCATCTTTGTTTCTTGAACATGTACCAAATCTTTGCTGCGTAGGAATTCAATGCATCGAGTCCATTAGCAGGTTTTGCGGCGAGGGTCCGATGCCAGCGAAAGGAAACGATGAGAAGCATTTCGCCGACTGTGCAGAGCGATCCTGACTTACCAGGTATGCGAGCAATCACGTATGAAGCCCGATTTTCCCAATATTTTATTATTATTATTATTATTATTATTATTATTATTATTATTATTATTATTATTATTATTATTATTATTATTATTATTAATATTATTATTATTATTATTATTTATTATTATTATTATTTAACTGTACAGACATCGTCGCCACTTGGTTCAACGTGCGGAGGAGAAAAATTAGTTGCATCGCGACAGATTTTTCCTGTTAGATTTAAATGCATTTTTTTCAATGTAGCGAGTGTAATGATTTAACGAGGTGAAATCTCAGCGACCGTCGACTATGTGATCAAGGTGAAACAGTATTACTATTCTATTCTAGTCCTTTTACCCTCACTCTTCGCCACTATGGCTCGAGAAGCGCCGTCGTGCCATTGGTTCCGTCTACTTAGTGCAGTCGATCATGCGGATGTTATTCACTTGAACGGAACAGAACCGTAATACATTAGGGCTGCTTGAGTGCTTTCACATCATCCCCCGTTCGCGCAACTCAGGCGAGCAGGTTTCCCACGTCGCCCGATAGATGGCGTCACCTGTACAGCCCACTGCCGCTTCGCGCTGAACAGGTTTTCCGGCGAGCAGCTTTGCCCGGAGTAGTTCCGTCGCGTCCATCACTGAGCTGATGATTATAGCGCTACTATTTTGCCACGACCACGAGACTGCCTCGTAACCTGGGGCGTCGTTAAGAGCGGGCCGTAGTTTTGGTTTCTTCTAAATTGGTTAATTTTTCATTCTCTCTTTCAGTGCACCCACCAAAGCAATCACGGTCTGCAGGTTGCTGTGGACTTAGGTCCCGACGGGTACTTCGCTGCTTGTAAGCCGTGAACACTAAACGCTACGCAAGACGTAAGCATGGCCAGACTGATGCATCGTAATTTTAGTTTAACAGTGAGGAACTTGAACAGGGGGCGTAGTTGTTAACTTAACAACTTGTTGCTAACTGTGCGGCCTACCTCTCTGTGTTCCATCGAATGTGTTACATCGTGTTACATCGATGCCTTCAGTGTGTCTCGTCTCGTCCTCTGTCTGTGTTCTTAAGCGCTGGTTCTTAATAAGATGTATCACCACCAACTTGCCCAATCCTCAGTTCTACAGTTATTTGTGTTATATCCACACCGCGGGCTAAAGTTTTAAGTAATATTCTTCATGTTTAGTGTTCTTTTGGCTTTCCTAAAAGGGGCGAAGGGGCGCTTAACAGTGCTCCTCAGAAGTCGCAGGAGAATCGCAAGCATTGACGCAACTCAGCTTACCTCCATTAATCATTACGTTATACCTCGGAGATTGGGTTTCATCAGGGAATTAAGCTGAAGTAGACTCAACTGATCACAACAGTGCGAACAGCAATCGCTTGAAAGTGGACGGAACATTAGTGCGAAGCGCGCAGCGTTTAAAACGAAAAACATGGGACAACAAAGAAGAAAACCACCACACGAAAACGGCAAATTGCGCATAGTTTTTTTGGTCGTCCACCTTCACTCTTGTCTGTGAAAATTTGGAATTGCTCGCGTAGTTCTCATCGCGCTTTTTTTTAGAATGTTACATAATACCCCAGTACCTTTTCTACAGTATAAAGTCTACTCCTTCGAAATTCCACTTCCTGTACCAAGTTTTTGGCGCTTTTATTTTATGCTTGCTGTAAAACTGTTCACCGTTTTACGTTTCATGTATGTCTCTCCTGCTTTGGCTTCGGTCTGCTGTATTTCGTAAGTAAATAAATAAATAACAAACAAAACCAAGCGCTTTGCAGAACACATACACAGCTTAAGCGTCTTTGATGTGTATAGCCTGCGTTTCGTGTTGCTGATTCAAGCATGTTAGCATAACTACTAGAGAGGGGCCTATGCTGGTGCACCATTCAGTTGGCACAATCGCACAATGTCGGCCTAATCAGTGACCTGCGTATCTTGTTTGTACGCAGTCTTAGGTCAAACTAGCTCCAGGGAGGAAAAGCCGCTACTGTGGTGGCAGAGCTGCGGAGGGAACGTGAAGGTGTGTGGCCCTCAAGCTCTCCTAGCGAAGATTAATGGACCTGGCGAGTGGCGAGCTGACAAGGTAATGTTACATCTGCGTTCACATTAAGTGTGATTGCGGCTGCCGCTGAATCGTGACACAGAATCCTCTAGTGCGTTTCCACTGAATCAAGCGGGGCTGTACATGCTTGCTTTGGGAAAACAACCGCAAACGACTTGACACATCCTAACTGTCAATTTATCGTTGCGAAATTAATAAGAAATTTACCTGCGCAGTTAGTAGTCCTTTCTTTGGAAGTTATAAAGCCGAATAGTTCATTCAGGCAACGAGTACGACTGCTTCTTGTCTGGCTAAATGGGACGCTTGACAAATCTACTTGCGAAGAGAAATGCATTGGCGAAACAAGTAAGCTCTCATGAAATTGCAATAAGCGAGGACATCAAAATACGCATTTATGCTCGGTGAAAATGTGCGCTGAATTTTTATGATAGGTCGAGACGTCATGAACAGCTACATCCTAGAAACGCTGAGAACGTCTGAAAGAATACGATTGCGTTCTGCAGTCACTTTTAACGACACAGTATGCGATCTTGGTTAGAGAGGTTGGTAAATAAGATGAGGCAGGCTCAGTGGCCAATTGCCATGAGCTAGTATTTTCAGACGACTGTAATATGACTGATCAACGTCAAGAAGTGCGATTGTTTATAGCAATTAACCATAACGGGCGATAGCTGGTAACCGGTAAGCCTGTAACCTGTAACATAGTTCGTAACCTGTAAGAGCGAAGTGCGCGCACTGTAAACACTATTCAGTGCTGCAAGCCCAAGCATGTAACACCATTCCGTGTCACCAGAAGTTGGAAAAGGAGGAAGTGGGGGAGGGGCTATGCCACCGACCGTATAAACAGAATTGCTCGCTCACGAAGCACGACGAAGTCGATAGCAACAAACTGACGACGTGCTTTCAAGTAAAAAAAAAATGAAAACCATTCGAAAGGAAGGAACCCAAAAGTGAAAACCACATCTGTGAACATGGAAGCGTGACAAAAAGGCCATCGGATGGAGCTACGGAGAGGCGGCCACCTTGTCACACAACGTTGTCCAATTACTAATTCACGAAGCCTCGTGTTTTTTTGTACTTTTTTTTTCTCTGGGTTTCTTCAATAGCTTTGTGTCGTTGTTTCACTCTGAAGGCGCGGTGCGCTCGCCCGTTGTCAGGTGTCCGTTCCGGCCCGCTCCTCGGCCCAACTGGCACGGAAAGAACCCATTAGCGCGCGCTGCCGATCTGCTGGGGCGCCTGAGGCCACCGCGACTGTGCTATGCTCCCCTGCCGCCACACGGTGTGCCCGTGTTGCTTGTTGCCCCCCCCCCCCCCCCCCCCCCCTCCCGCTGGGAGGCTAGCACGAGCTGTCGCCTCACCACACCGCCGCGCGCTTGGCACGGAGCCCCAGAAGGACGCCAACGAACCCTTTCCCTCCTACCCTTTCCCGTACCGATTCCTTAGTTTGGAAGTCTGTGCCAGCTCGACTTGTGAGGCGAGCCTGGTTGCCAAGAAACTGCCTGCTGAGAAGAATGCAGCGACACCGTGCCCTGGTGGCGTTCGATAAAAGCGAAGAATTGCGCAAAACCAGCGTACGAGTTGAAGCCGTGGACTGTGCGCTTACATGTACTACCAGGAAGAAATGAAACGCGAACACAATTGAGCACCAACCACCACATTAAGAAGCTGTTAGGCAAGGGGAAGCTTAACAGAAGCTCGGATTTTTTGAACTTCGAACGCGCGAAGACTCTTCTTCAGAAGTGTTAATCATCCTCACTTATAATTTCAGTGCAGGAGCTTATATGCTGGTGTCTTTTTTTGTTGTTGCCACTTCGATTTTCTTGTTCGCGTTTCATTCGTTGCTGATAATGCATGCGAGTCTGCGAGTACAGGCCCTCGGGAGTATCCTCTCTGTCACGTGATCCATCTAAGTAGAAGGCTGTAGTTATTCCTGTCGGAGAGACAATCCGTCAACTCCTGTGTGAGTGTCCTGCCTTTGTGAACGAAAGCTGCGTGTGCGTTGGACCGCCTTGGTCCTCGCCCTCTCACGGAGGCCAAGGTCCTCGGTCCGTGGCCACAACATTCGACTGCCATCAAGGCTTGCAAGGCACTGTTTTGTGCTTTGCAAACGACTGCCTTTGATTGACAGATTGTGACGGCGTTCCCCTTTTCTTCTCTCTTCCCCTTTTAATCCGCTCAACCCCTTCCCCAGTGCAGGGTAGCCAATCGGAAGCCTTTCTGGTTAACATCCCTGCCCCCCCTTCCCCCTCTCTTCATCTATCTATCTGATTCGTCGATCTTGGTAGTCTGCAAGCATGTGCGATGGTTTCAAAGGAATACAGAGGGCCCGTTTTTGCTAGCGCGTTTTCTTCTGTCAAATGATGCGTTAGACATTACTTCTATTGCCGTGGTATCCTTCTAAGACCGCTAAAACAGTATGAAGAAACTATATTACGTGCCGTGAATGAGATTGCGTTAGAATCAGCGAATTTTATGACAAAGCGCAATGGCACGTCACGTAACCTGATGACGTCATAGCTGTCTCGAACAATTAGTGATTTTTTACGACAAGCCAAATTGCGGGGTTTTTTTTTCTCAAATTTTATGCCAGACCACAATGCCACGCTTTTTCCGTGATGAGGCTTCTAATTATATCGCATTAAATGTTTATAATTTAATTTCTTTTTTATGCTGCTTCGGTTTCCGCAACCAAACTCTGGCTGCGACGTGTCTGTTTCACATGCTACGTCCGGGGCGACAATATCCAGCGCAGTTGCTGATGTCGCCGTGCGATTTTAGGTCAATGATTTCGCATGCGCGTATATCAGCGAATCCAGTAGGGGCGACGCGGGGGATTTCTTGACGTTTGCATAGGCAATTGATCATCAAACTCCACAGTGTACCTCAACACGGAATGGGTTAATGTTACTATAGTCCCGGGTAATTTAGGTTCAAGGCAATATTTCATATGTTTCGTTTACAGTAAACAGTGTTGCGTCCGCCGCGGTAACTACTCCTACGTGACCACGCCTCAACGCCGCGTGGTCAGTCGCGTGGTCAGTGGTCAGTCGCAGAGCGATCACGCCGAAGCTGCGATTGGATTCCAACCGGTGAGAAACCCGTCGCATCCGTCGGCTAAACCCACGCCCTCTCCTGTCGCAGACCGACGGAAATCGCAGCGTTGGGAGGCGAAAATCGCAGCATGTGAAACGGGCCTTAAGGCTGCTTCACATGCAAGCGACTGAGCGAATTAAGCGAGTGAGAAGAGCGGCGCGGCGAAAAATTTTCCAACTGGTTCCAACCATGCATCGTCGCTCTGCAGAACGCTCTAGCCACCTCGGCTGATCGAAACAGGATTTCGCCCGGCGGCGGCGGCGGCGGTGGAAATCGCTAGCGTTTTCGCTCGCATGTGAAACTGACTTAAGAGGTGTTTAGGTCTAGTGAGGCATGAAAAAAAAGCTACAATATATCGCTGACACGCAGTTTTAATTCACTACGACACTTAAGCCAGAAGAGCAAGGTTCCGGGCTGGTTGGTGATGCATTGTACTTAGAAACAGCGCGAAGAAACGCGGGCACCACGAAGAAACGACACACATGAGCGCTGACTCACAACTGAATTTTTATTTTGAAGGAAAGATGCTTAAATAGATGACATGAGAGGATGGTTAACAGGGCTGCTGCAGCGATAACCGGCAATCAGTGTGGTCGCGTCAAAAATTTCAAAAACAGGAACGAACGAAGTAAGCGATAAAAAGACGGTGTAAAGAGCCGCAAAAAGGTGGTCAGGTGACAGTAACAAAAACAAAACCAATGAAAAATTACCCAAAAGAGGAGAGGGGGGGGCGTTAAAACCATGAGGGACACAGTTGAGAAAATACAAGTGAATACATAAAAAATGAAACACATAAAGGCTTTAAAAACGTATCCAAAAAGGGGGGAATAAAGCGTTAAAATCTTATAAGAAGCTGCGGAGGATAAAACAAGATAAAAGTATAGCCACTTCTGGGCACCTGGCTGAGCACTGTAAGAAGTGCAAAATCACAGAAAACGACTCTGAGAGAATCTGCACCCCTGACTTTAATCGCTGCACGACTATCGGCCGAGGACGAGATAGGTTGACGAGGCAAATCGTCGAATCCCTCCAAATTCATCATGCTGGTGAACAATGCGTGAGCACTGCATCCCTCTCCTTGTCGGAAAAAGAGCTGGATTTTCTGGGTGGCTTGATTACCACTTAAGGTTTTTTTGTGCCACTTACAGCTAAATGATTCAATGATCCCTTGTTGGTAGTGCTTTTATCTTGTTTTATCCTCCGCAGCGTCTTATAAGATTTTAACGTTTTTAATCCCGCATTTTTGGACACGTTTTTAAATCTTTTAAGTCTTTCATTTTTTATGTATTCGCTTGTATTTTCCCATCTGTGTCCCTCATGGCTTTAGCGCTCCGCCCCCCCCTCCCCTCTTTTGGGTAATTTTTCATTGGTTTTGTTTTTGTTACTGTCACCTGACCACCCTTTTTCGGCTCTTTACATCGTCTTTTTATCGCTTACTTTGTTCGTTCCTGTTTTTGAAAATTTTTGACGCGACCACACTGATTGCCGGTTATCGCTGCAGCAGCCCTGTTAACCACCCTCTCATGTCTTCTATTTAAGCATCTTTCCTTCAAGATAAAAATTCAGTTGTGAGTCAGCGCTAGTGTGTGTCGTTTCTTCGTGGTGTCCGCGTTTCTTCGCGCTGTTTCTAAGTGCTTAAGCGAGCCTGCTTCAGAGATGGAATGGCAACAAACGGTGTATCAGCGGTTACATTGCAGTTTTATCATGCCTACGTGACCTAAACACCTCTTACAGGTCACAATGCGTTCGGGTGATGAAACCGAAACCGGAAAAATGTGAGAATAAATTTCTGAAGAAACAGCGCGAACTTTGACGAGTACTGGAGGAAGTGACGAAAGGAAGCGCCCGTCTGTGTGTCAACTCGTCCAAGCATCCGTTTTAAGAACAAATTCGATTCTAAATTATTTAACGGTCGTGGTGGAGTGCTACGTGGTGTTTCATCTATTTTAATTATTATGCGTCATTAGAGAGAAGAAAAGAATCAAATAAAGTTAGGTGTCTATAGCCCTTTAACGAGCCACTCGTTATAAATACTGCGGCTGCGTCTGGGCCATATTCTGTGCCAGAGGAGGTCTGGCCAGCCTGCCAGCATCCGCGCAGTCGTTAGCGTTGTTGTAGGGCGGGTTACTGCTGCAGACCTGCTGACAAAACTTAATCAGCCCAGCGACGCGCTGTCTTAATGAACGAGCGTTCATTTCCGCGATGTAGGCTAGCCGCTTATCAAGAGGGCAAAAAAAAATATGACGTGGTTTTGGAAGTTGATTTGTTTACGGAAGGCTTCGTAAAGAGAAGTGAGAGTTGACGCTGCACTAAGGCAGAGCAAGTTGAACCACGTGTGAGTTAGTAAGTGACTGAGTGGGTGTGTGGTTGAAGGTTTGAATGAGCGGCTGACAGAGATGGTGAGTGTGCAAGAGAGTGACTGAAGATTATATAACTTCACGACTTGTCACAGCTGCAGCACTACTATGACGGACAGGAACAAAACAAAGACGCGTGTTAACAAAAAAAGACTTGTTTTTGTACTTCTGGGAGGGCCGCCATTCTTGCCTTTAAAAATCCGTGCTATGACGGCTGCCCTGGTGAAGGGTTCCGGATTAGTTTTGATCTCTTCGCCGTACGCAGTTTGTTTTTACATTCCGTTGATAACTGGCCGCTGCGGCCGCGCGTCTGGTCCCATCTTCTTCGTCTTCAGCCGCATGCGAGTGCCATAGCCAGCTGCTGGGCTATCGGGATGGGTAAACGGATGATTGATTGATTGATTGATTGAACTTATTGAGTGAGTGATTGAGTGAGTGGGTGAGTGAGTGCACATTAGATGACCAAGTCTATAGCCGCAAACAGGCTTTCAATACACAGGCTAACTCAGCGTCAAAGGTGAACCTTTGGATGTCTTAAAGCTGTCTGCTGTCTCTTCGAAAATATGAAACGTTTGAGAGGTCCTGCTGCAATAAATACTTCCTCTGTAGGGCGCCTATTCGAGTTTTTTACAAGAGTAAATAGGTTCACTTTTGGAGGACAGCAATTCATAAAACTAGCAGAAAAAAAAATTGATTGAATTAGAATGGGAATTGTAAGTAATGTAACTCAGACAGAGGAATTAATGTTGCCACAACTTATACAGGTAATTTTGGGCTAAAGAAAAGTTAGTTGGACAAAGCAAATGGAGAGATTAAGGACACAAAGTTTACGACGGCAGAAAGTAACAAGGAGTGATGGGACTAAAAAATTCACAAGGGTTGTGGGGCGGTCCTGATCAGCCATTGTCCTTTCTCCTGCTGTAAACTTAATTGCAATGGACTCATCGCCGGATAAATGATGAAAATGGTGGCGATCTGGAGTTAGCCGAATATCAACAGTAAGATTGTACGCTGATGACATTGCACAAAGGCTTAGCCTTGTTTCCTTTGAGTTTCTTCTCTGCAGACGCATTTCAATTACAAAGATTGTTTAGACAGTCTATAGACTATCCATTGACTTCTGTCTATAAAGTCTATATGCTCTTTATAGACAAACCCTAGAGAACAGTCTATAGGCAATACAAATCCTATATGACAGTCTATAGACAATCTGTAGATTTGTAGCCATACACTTTTTGTAGACTTTTGTCTATAGACAGTCTATAGACTACGAATAGACAAAACGGGATGTCTATATGACGGCAATAGAGTCTATAAGAAGTCTCTAGACTGTCTATAGACCATTTTTGTAAGTGTTCCGCGGCGTCCTGAGCCGAAGTCCGCCTCCAGATAGCCGCAGCGTCCGTTCACCAGGCGGTCCTGGGCTCAAAGACCCCATAACGTGTAGCCCTGCAGACAGGGAGAGAGCAAACGCCCCCACAACTTACGCGTATAGAAAAAAAAAAGCGGAAATCGGGGAAAATACGAACGCCGCGTCAGTGTGCGGCGTTCACCCATGGTCATATACGAACTCGAGCCGCGCAGCAGTCGGTGCACCGGGAAAAGGGTTGCACTCGGAGCCGGCGAAAACACGCAGACAAGGGAAGTGCCGAAACTGCGCGCGCGGTCAGCGGCAAAGTCTTGGGGCGGCATCGCAGACAGCCCTTTCCGGAGAGCCGCTCAGCGGTGTCCTCACAAACGGCTCCGTTCATTCATTTGGCTTAGGCGGTTGCCGCCCCCGGCTCGCCGGCGGCTGCACTGGGCGCCGCGGTGTAGACGTACCCCGTAAGAACAACGCAGCAGTAGGCGCCTCTTTGAACGCTTCGGTGTGGCCGAGTGGAGAGAGGGGCAAGATGGGAATTGGGGGGGTTCCGACGCTATGTGGAAGGGAAACTGGTGCTGCTCCAGAGTGCGCGAGGCGCTGAAATGCGCGTCGTGTGGCCAAAGCGTGGAAGAAGACGTGACCAAAAGCGATAAGATAAGGTTATTTCGCGTGTCCCCTAATAGTCATGTTAGGAAAAATAGCAACGCACACACCTAGGAGTTCGTGCACGGGAAGAAATGACATTCGCTTTCCCTGTTTGTTCGGAGTAGATACCGATTGAAGAAGCCACAGGGAATGACACCCGGGCATCCTACATGGATGACCTGTTTGTCCTGACAAAAATGGTCTATAGGCAGTCTATAGACTTCTTATAGACTATTATTTATTATAGACTGTTTCTTATTTTTACGTATTTTTTCATCTGCCTCCTCTCATCATCATCGTCCCCCATCGTGACCTTCTTTTATCTCCTCTTCCCGTCCCCCAGAGCAGAGTAGCAGGCCAGATATTTATTTTTCAGGCCAGCCTCTCTGCCTTTCAAGTCAATAAACTCTTTCTCTCTATCTTCTTATAGACACGACTGCCTTCCTATATATATTTCTTTCTGTCCGTTCATAGTCTATAGATTGTTTATAGACTGTCTATAGACAATGGTCTACTAGAAGTGTATGGCCATAAATCTAATTTTCTATAGACTGTCTATAGGATTTGTATTGTCTATAGTCTCTTCTCTAGGGTTTGTCGACAGAGACTGTGTAGACTTTATTGACAGATGTCTATGGACAGTCTATAGACTGTCTTAATTTTTTTTGCAACGGTGGAGATTAAGTGGTCTGCGGTGCACAAAATAGGGTTTGCTCAATCAACGCAAGACTTAGAGAACATCGTATGGCAATGCACGGCCTTCACCGTGGCATGCACAAAGTGCAGTGCTGCAATGATATATATCTAACCACCAAACAATATCCCCCTGCCATTATCCTTGGCCTGTGGAATTACCTCGCCACTAAAAGTAACCTCCGTCTTATCGAACAGTGCAAACTGCCGACCGCATGATATGAAGTGTAGCCTGTGCAGAGTATATATACTGCTGTGTCCACACCCGTAACATCGGAAGGCTCCGGTTCACAACGGACCCCATTCCATACCCTCAACTCCCACAACCCGCACTAGTGACCTTCTTGGCCCCCTTGACCAATTTGTTAATGCATGCATTTGTGTTCTTCGCGCTCAACGAGCAAATGACTTTACGAGGAAACAAGCGAGCACCTGTTATTCTGCATGCCAGTGTTGCTGTCCTGGCCTTATCAGCCTCGTAACGTAAACAGCAATATCACGAAGCATTGTCTCCAAACGTCTCCAACCTTAACTTTTTAATTGAAAAACAAAAACAAAATCCGACATCTCGGAGCCGGCTTGGCTCCTTATTCAGGGATGACAAACGCTCTGTCCGGTGTGAAGCCTTAAATTGAAGTGAAAGATGGGGGAAGAGGGAATCCGCCTTTTTCATTTTCCTGTGCTGCCACCTCGCGTACAACGCTGGAAGCTCACTGGTAGGGTACTGCGCGCCCAACCCGGCCGGACTGAGTGCCGCTCCGGAGCACGTTTTGTTGGAATCTGTCGACGATGGCGTGTCCTGGGCAGCACCTGGTACCTGGAGGATTTCTAGGATTGACTGATGGCTGGGTGCGAAGTCCGAGGCAGGCTGCAGTGCCCACCGAAGAGCAAATTCTTCAGTATCTCCGATCATCCGGCATGTGATGCGAACACCAGCTTAGCAAGGGCCGCCGCTTCAGAGATGAAGGCTACATTCGGAACATAATGTTCAATGAAATATCCCCGATCAGTGAGGCTGGCGTTTTCCGCTGTATATGCCTGCAATCCATGAAAGGTGGATACTACATCGTGCACGCCGTAGTACAGAAAACGACTGGGGACAACAGTTTCCACAAGCAATCGTTGTGCTCAAGCGCTGCACAAGCACAAGCACAAGCGTACTCGCAAGAAAGCAGCTCTGTTACCATTTCACTGTATTTTCCCACAGAACACCGCTGCATAGGTTAAACAAGCATGCGCGTCCATAAAGACGAGCGCGAGAGGCGCACATTAATCCATTCCGGTGATACCACGGAGAACTCTTCATCATGGATATGATTCGAACACACGCATAACGCACCTTCTTCTTCTTCTGCCTCTTAATACATGGCACATACCCACACGGGGGGATTGGCCAGGGTGTAATGGCATAAACAAGGAAATTTCCATAGGAGATTATGACAAAATTCTAGCACCATGCGTGAATGCTCTCGTAGCTTCTTTTTCGTTGCCCGCTCCATCGCGCGTAGAAAGCGGCTCACAGCACTTGCCCATTCGGCCTTCTTGCTTGAGAAAGCAAAAAGCGTCGGAACGAAGTCTGGGTGCTGCGGTGACATTCGAGGCCTTCCTGCCCATGAATAAAACACTTCGTGATAGACTGCATACATTTAAACACAGTACCTCGTCCGTATCTGTCACAAAGTGATTCCCGCACAGTCTTGACGTTCTTGATGGTGCCCATAGGCGGCCACGATCGTCGAGCCGGCGAACTGCTTTTATCCACGCTTCGCGTCGAAGGCTGTGCCGGGAAGCGCTCGGAAAGCGAAAAAATCCGAGTTTGCTTCCCTTTAGATATTGGGCATTGCAGCCGTTGGCAACATATTTCGTACGTGTCGCCAAATGCGTCGCGCTGAACGCCCGACGGCTGCAGCAACGCACCCCGCGTAGGAAGCCGGTTTATTTACACTTCCACGGCCGGTCTCGAGTGGAGCGCGCGACCCTTCCAATATGTTTCGCGACACCGCCGCCAGGGGATGGGCGCATGCGCAGTCGCGTCGTGAAAAAGGCGTATTGGCGGGAACCTTATGGGCGAAGAGGGTTGTTCTTTAGTGATATAGTGAGAAGCGAAGGGAGAATTGGAAGAGACGTGAAACTTACGGCAAGGATTCATGCTACGCACATTATTGTTTCTGGAGCAGCAATACGCGGTCTGCGCATGCGACCCGTGGTAAATTTTATTATTTTTGTTCCTGCCTACAAGCCCCATTTATCACCTGAGGAAATCCTGGCAGTAAATAGTCGAGGCCTTGGTGTCTTATCCACACTGAAGGGCGCATTTTTCAGCCCGGCAAACTCCAATGTCACCCAAATGAGAGCGAAGCTTCACAGGTTCCCTCACCATCGGAATACTTCTACGCGTGTTATCTCGACTGACACCTGGCGGCATGCCCAGAAAGGTTAAAAACAAACAAACAAACAAACAAACAAACAAACAAACAAAGAAAACGAGTGATGAAACGGGGCAGCAGCATACCAACGCCCGAGACGCTGCCTGGATGTGACAAATTTGCAACACTCAGTTCCACTACGGTCGAAATGCAGGGAACTTCCAATGACTTCAATACTCTTCTCCCAGCCAGAAGGCTCACGCGCTTCTTTCGAGAATGAAAGAAGAATGGAGTGACAACAAGAACAACAAGAGGGGCACAGTGGCAGAAGAAAGAAGACGAGGGTAGCCGAAATGGGGGATGTGGCGGAGGGGGGCAAGGGGCTGGATGCTTCGACGAAAGCCAGAGCGACGGCTGCGTTGGAGGGCCGGGGGCACGTTGCTCCAGGAAGGAGACCCGACGGAGGTCCGACACCGCCGCCTCGAAGGGAGCGAAGAAAGAAAAAGAAGAGAAAAAAGTGCGAGGTCCTGGCGCCACGGCGTCGGACGTCGGGGCCCGTTCGACGCGGCGGGACCGCCTCGGAAGCCTTCATAATAGACAGCAATGACGAGGTACCGCCGCCCTGCCGCCCGCCCGCGCGCGCTCCCTCCGCGCTTCTTCTTCTTGTTCCGCCGAAGCCGATGCTGCCGCGGAGGAGACGCCGAGCGGCGGTGCCTTTTCATTTTGCCGCTTCGCGCCTCCCCGAAGCTCTCGATGCTGCTGCAGCAGCAGCCCTTGCGTGCTGAGGTCCCTTGCCGACGCCGTCTTGACTCGTGTGGGACTGGGACCTCAGCGAGTGGTGCCTTTGTGCTCGCGCGCCAGATCCTCCGAAGTCCGAACGGGAGGGAGTTGGTGCGTGTGCGTCTGTGCGTGTACTTTGGCCGAATGCGCTTCTTGCTCCCCCTGTCGGCTCCGGGAGGCCAGAATTTGTTTACGGTGCCGAGGAGGAGCAGCGCTGTGTGTGCCATTGTGTGTAGTCTTTGCACCCGCCAGCGCTTTTTTTTTTGTTCCACGTCGTATTGCGTCGCCGACAACGCCGGTCAGTCCGGCAGCCTCATCGATTGGCGAACGCGGGCGCAGAGTTGACAGGGGTAACGCGCTGTAGGTGAAGGGTCCTGTCTGTCATCGCCAGCTCAGGGCCGGCGGAAGCTGCATCTCGCTAGCACTTCCTACCGGCAACTTTTCCGAACCTTCCTCTCGCGGTAATGTCGTCTAGAGATCATATTTACCAGAAAAAAAAAACAGTGAAACGTAGTTAAGACCCACCGCTGCTGCTTAGTGCCTTTGGCGTTCGGCTCCTGAGTCCAAGGACGGGGGATCGAATCTTGGCCGCAACAGCAGCATTTCAATGGAAGCGAAACGCAGAGGACACCCGTGTGCTGTGCGATGTCAGCGCACGTTAAAGAACTCAGGTGGTCGAGATATTGGCCTAGTGCCGTTCACTACGGCTCTCTCACAGCACATGTGCAGCTTCGGGACGTTAACCCTCGCATACCCAATACAACTACCGCAATAAAGGCTGCGTAATTGCGCCAAAAACTGACGGGCATGATTGTACATGTGTGTGGAGCTGACGCACAAACAAAAAGAAAGAAAACAGACTCCCAGATATTTCGCCCTCCTTCGAAAGAAAAAAAATTGCGCCATTTAGGCGTCGACTCCCTAGCCGGCCTGCATCAAATCAGAGTTTGTTGATGCTTTGATGATACTTCTCCACCCCTCCTTCTACATAATGCCAAATTGGGCATTTTAGAGCAATAAAATGAAATGCGAGCATAAAAAGGGGCAGTCATTTTTTTTTTTTTGCCCTGGAGAAAGTCTCCCAAGGAAAAAGAGGCCGAGGCTCGTTAGGTTATGCTACGCTATGGAAGATATGCATCAGTGAAAATGAGTCGGGGTCACTCGGACCACCAACGTGTGCAAATGGCTTTGACGCCTCTCGACGCTGTACAACGCACCCTTCGTGATCGCTAGTGCCCACTCAAGGGAAAATATTCATTGACAAATAGGTATGTTTGCGTTCTCTGTTGTGGCCCGCCGCGGTGGCTCAGTGGTTAGGCGCTCGGCTACTGATCCGGAGTTACCGGGTTCGAACCCGACCGCGGCGGCTGCGTTTTTATGGAGGAAAAACGCTAAGGCGCACGTGTGCAGTGAAATTCCAGTGCACGTTAAAGATCCCAAGGTGGTCGAAATTACTCCGGAGCCCTCCACTACGGCACCTCTTTCTTCCTTTCTTCTTTCACTCCCCCTTTACCCCTTCCCTTACGGCGCGGTTCAGGTGTCCGCCGATATATGAGACAGATACTGCGCCATTTCCTTTCCCCAAAATCCTATTATTATTATTATTATTATTATTATTATTATTATTATTATTATTATTATTATTATTATTATTATTATTATTATTATTATTATTATTACTATTATTATTATTATTATTATTATCCTCTGTTATCATTCCTTGATTGAGTGGCCCCATGTTGTGTAGTGGTAGTGTTTTCCACACGTTCTTTAGCTGACAGCCTAGCTGGTTCATATAGCTTGCGCGAACGTCTGGTAAACTCCGCGAAGTGGCCACGGGGAGTAATAAGGTGTCGAACCCGGATTTCGCGACTTGTCTCGTGAAAGAGCTCCCAGAGCCAAAGTCGATGTCTAAAAGCATGAAAGATGAATTATGCATTTAGAACATTTGAGAAAGCCACAAAACACAGCATCGCGGTTTCTTGTTGGGTGTAATACGTATACTGGTGGCGTAAGAGATAAGACGAACAATTTATATGGGTCAAAACACACTTTACGTTTACACACACATCAGGAACATTACAAGAGGCGCTTATCTGTAGTGTGTGATGAACAACTGGTTACATACAAACCTCGCACCACGTATCTTGCCACCTTCTTCTACTGCTGCTGCTGATGATGAAATCAGCAGCAGCAGCAGAAGAGCTTTTCCAATGAACTCAAATTATTCCTACCTTTTTCCAGCCGCGACAACGTTGTCGCCACAGATTTCTTTACCTTGCGATACCGGTAGTGGTAATGTAAATGTACAGCTGGGATTAGCCTTACAGTAGCCTGTCGGCAATTTCTCCGCCTGGGCCACTCACTAATGTGAACGCGTCTTTACCACTGTTCCATAGGACCAGTTCCTTAAGGCCACTGTTCCATAAACCAGTCTGATCATCTGGCTCTTGGTTGCTTCGGTTATGTCTTCCTTCTCTTAGTATCAATCTTGACATACTAACCGACCAGCGGTTGTCCGTTGTTTGTTTTGCATATCTATCCATTTATAATAAACAGCACATCTCCAACCAAAAAACTTTATCTTTAAACCCAATGTTTCGAAGCCGACTCGGCTCCTTTATAATGGGTGACTGGGGGCAGTAGTTAGCGTCTTTAATTATGGAGGGGAGGAGGGGGTCAAATAAACAAAAGCTGTGATGCGAAAGGCGTGGGGGAGGGGGAGGAAGGGGGGGGGGTTAAAGCTGTGAGTCACGTCGCGCTGTGGGGAGGCGGTCAATGGCGGCTTTTTTCTTTCGTTGAGTTTTTGGTTGGAGATGTGCAGTTTACTATAAGTCTTCAAACCTAACCAGAGAGGCACATCTGTAGAAATGTATAGTTTTTTCAACATATCCCATCCATGTACATTTATTTTTTCCTTATGCTGAAACTTCCTCAATTCGCATTTGCTCGCTAACCCCGTGCTGCTTTCTTAAATGACATCTATTATTTTTCTTTTCACATACGCCGGAGGGAAGTTTTAGATGTGTTAACTGACTCTCGACGCTAATCGTTAAAGTTCATGCCGACCATCTTACAATACCTAGGCATGACCCAAGCTTCCCGTACAATAGCCGCAATAAAAGTGGACCTTGAAATAGGCGCCTCATATCACGCGAAAGCAAGTCGCTATAAGGGTGAAGCCGACGTCATCCCTCGTGACCGCAGGAGTGCACTTCAACTAAGATATACGTCGTATATTTACTTCCGCAGGATATTAGTTAAAATTTCAGATAAGATGAATTTACGAGGAGCATTGCGAGCCTGATATTCTTGATTTTGTTCCGCTGAGAATTTGTCCAGCATAAGCAGGAGCTGAAACATCCCAAACATCCCAAGGAACGCATGCAAGAGCACGTCGGTTTGAAACGCATCCGTTTAATGATTCCGATGTTTCTTCATAAGCTTCAAGTTAAGGGATGCCCATGATAAAAGCTTGGTTGTATTATTTTACAGGGCAAGCTTTCTTCTCCGCAATGAAGCATCTCACAGCGTTCAACAGTCTTCAGCGAGGGTGGAGTCGCAAGATTTACTCATAAACGCCTATACTTTAATGCGCATTTTCATCGCGTCTGATTGCGATAATGTGTAGGTACGGGCTAGAAAATTGTTGCCTGCCTGATAACGCTATAGCAATAACGCGAAGGCAGCCGGCATTTCGCCACTGGTCTTGAACTTACCTATACAGAAGGCGAAGCTGTGGCTGAAGGGGGCTTGCGTTTGCTTTCTGCAACACAAGTTGCTTGTCAGTGGTGAGAAACAGCAAGAACTCTAACGACCCTCCATTCAGGAAGCACAAGGGATGGCGCACCAGCCGGAGAAGAAGCACCCCCGTCGCTCTCACAACGGCGCGGGGTCGACGATCCCGAGATAGATGTCGGTCCCCGGCGGCACGTCAGGGTCGGGAGATCCGGCGCTGGGCCCATGATTAGGATGACGTCATGCAGACACGAACGTTGTATGAGCAGCGAGCAGTCATCGCTAAACGGTAAGAATATGCCTCTTTCTCAACTGTTTTCTCCTCCTGATTGTCTACCAGAGGTGATGAAAGGAAGGCGTTTGCCGCTTGATGCTGAAGAGGTAAGTGTAACTGCTCTGCTCATGGACTTCCTGGGAAAGAGGTGTCTTCTGCAGAATCTATGATGTCGTGATAGCCTCAAGAGGAGGTTGACCGCGCAGGTTTCAGGCACGTTGTCTCATTTTCTTCCCTATAATGACTTAGTTGGTAGTAGCGAATAGGTATAGCTTGCTGCCTATTGACTCTCGCCAGGAGACGGGATGAAAATTTTTAAAAATACTAAAAGGCACCATTTGAAAAACGGCCATAGAAGTTGAACTGCATAAGCTATCGACTGTTGAAGCGTTTGACAACTTGAAGAGCAGCTTCTTTGCAGGCAGACATCCACAAGATCGCCCTGGTTGACTCATCATTTTTGAAGGCAATGTTAGAAAACCGTAAATAAATCCGAAGCGTAGAAAAGCAGTTGAAGAACAATGCTCCTGCATCGTGTTGCTGTCAGGGGCATTGATTCCGCTCCAGGATCAGTGAGAGCATGTGAACGTGAACTTGAATGCTGGAGGTGCAGGTGTCGATTGATTGTACAGCGTGTCTCTTAGAAAACTTTGGCATACGATATGTGATAGCTGTTTGGATTCTGTAAGAGAATGCTCCCGCTGTCCCTTCGGCGAATGAAGCGCAGCTTAAGTGCACGCAGCCAGGTGGTCATAACTTCCTGGCTATCTGACGCGCTTTGGTAAGTGTATGCACACACACCTACCAGGAAGCGAAGCCTCTCTCTGCTGCTCAGAATGATGGCGAACCTCCAGATTTTCTTACGCATAGGTCAGTTTCCTTTGGAATCCGTCTTCAAAGTTACAGAAGCACTTCACACTGTTGACAGATGTGTGATCGCACGGTTGAAAGCGCTCCATAACCGCTTCAGACGGTCAAGCCACTCACGGCCTGTGTTATGCCGAATGATGTGGGTACACACTTCTAGAGGGCGCTGACAGCTTTTAACTTTGGCGATGCCATCACAGCTTGTAGGACTCAGGTTTATCAGCAGTGCAATTTCAGCAGTGGCACTGTGAAACTCTGTTTGGCTGCAGGCGAAAATTTGGTTGCCTTTGGACATACACACACTGCGGATCGCACATACTCTGGAACCAGAGCTTGCCAAGCAGGTCTCTCGTCTCACTGCACCTGAGCACGACTTTCGGTCCGTTGCTGTAGCACACTGAAGGAAGCGTTCAAGCACCTCCGTAATACCTCTGCACCACATTAACGGTACTTCTTGAGACGGCTGCATAGCTCCGAAGCGTGGCAAGTTGAAACAGACGACGTCGACCAAGAAAACTAACAACACTGTCTCGCAATCCTGGAGCAGCACTTGGAGTGGTTGCACTGCACCACATCGTCGCATAACGCACAGATCAAGGGAATGACTTTCAATCCCGGGGCACGAGCACTTCCGCGTGAAGAGGAGGAGGAGAAGGCCAGCATCCACATTCACAGGGTGCCGAACCGCGGGGCTTCGTCTGGGAGTCCAGGAGCACGCTCGAGCGAGCCTCAAACTCTCCGGGCGGGTCTGTCCGGCGAAAAAGCGACCCGGAGCGTCGGACCAGAAGGAGACCCCGCTCCGGCCAGGCTGCAGCTGACGGCGCGGAAAAGGAAACTGCCGAGCCCCGAGCGCGCGCAGCGTGCACCCGGAGAGCGTTTCCACTCTCTGCGCGCGAGTGGAAGCAGAGGACCGTCCCGCGGGACGATGACGCGCGGCTGCTGGAGCACAATTTTCAAAAAATACCGGGAGGGCGTAGGGGGGGACCCAAATTATCCCCCAGCAATCACACAATCAGTCGCTCTCCGACTTGATCCCCGCCAATCGTCGTTGGAAGGCAATGCCCCCCCCCCCCCCCCCCCCCATTTCCCGCTGCTGTGCTCTCCGGTGATGCCGCGCGGACAGCCGGGGCCAGCCCAATTAACATATAAGCGTCGCTCTAATGACGGTCTTCTCGACGTTCCGCGGGACGCGGGCGCTCGCTGGTGGCAGCTAGCAGCGTCGGGCCGGCCGCTGATTTGTCTCTCTCGCTCGGCTTCGGAGCCCCGTGCGTGCAGCACGCATCACGCTCGCGGCTCCGTGACAGCGGTATCCGTAATGGACGGGACCCCTCTCCCTAACGCGCACCCATTCGCTTCTGCATGCATGCATGTCCGCTCGCCACTGAACTGAGTTCGCGTACTTCTCGGCGGTCCCGCAGCGTGGCCAGTCTGGTCCCGTGACGTCTTGACCGTGCTAGCTGCTTCTGCGGCTGCGGGTACGTGTCGTAATCAACCCCCCCCCCCCCCCCCCCCCCCCCCCCCCCCGCTCTGAGCTGCATGCCGCCGACCACGGGCGTCCCTGCTCAGCCTCCGACTAAGTGGTAGACATTCTGCTGAGCTTATTGTCTGGTGCGGTCGATGTTCTTCCGTCAGTATCCGTCATACACCCTGTACATTCTGTAGCGAATCGAACTGCACGGGTTTACTTAAGTGCCCACCTCTGCGATATGCGCAATGAAGTATGTACAGGCAGTGCACATTATAGAGTGTACCGCCTGTACACCTCATGCCCTTTTCGCCTACGCGCAGGTGTCACTATGCAAGACGCAACAAGGTGTGATGTCAACTAGTGCCATCTGTTGCCCTGCAGCTAGGTTGACTACAGCGCGGTCTGAATACGGGCAAGAAAGATTGACACAAGTACAGGCGCTGACTGACCACATCTTTTATTGCATTGAACCCATGAATTATGTAGGCCCAGTCCCGTGACAACACAGGAAAACAACAACAGCTCACGTTCCCTTGGCACAATTGTCTCGTTGGCCCTTAACTTTCCCTCCAGTCATTCGCATGCTCATGGGCACTTAGAAAGATCAGCTCTTTTTTGCTCAGGATGTACGGATGGCTTGCTGACTGATAAATGTTATAGCGAACCATCCGTACACTTGAGCAAAAAAAAAAAAGAACTGGTCTTTCTAAGCGCCCATGAGCATGCGAAAGACTTGAGGCAAGGTTGCGGGCCAACGAGACAATTGTGCCACGGGAACGTGAGTTGTTGTTTTCCTGTGTTGTTACGGGACTGGGCCTACATAAGCCAGTTCAAGGCAATAAACGATGTTGTCAGTCAACGCCTGTGCTTGTGTCGATCTTTCTTGTCCCAGTTCCGAGCGCGCTGTAGTCATCAACATGTGTAACCAACAAGCCAGCCACTACATATTAAGCAGCTAGGTTCTTTGCGTTATGAACTGCCAACTAAAGATCAGCACAACGACGCGGACGGCGAAGCGCCAAAGACGCACAAAAACGCAGACTATCAACTTTATGGTCAAACATAATTGCGCTTTTAGACTGATGTGGGAGAACACAGGGACGACACAAACACTGGTGCTCAAACTATCAACTATGTTTGACCACGTTAACTACCAACTAGGCCAATTTGAAACCCTCTTAACAACTTTATATAATGAGCCTGTGTAATGAGTCGCTAATGAGCATGTATAATGAGACAACTAGCCCGACAAGTTCTACCGCCAACTAGCCCAGACCTTGTACATTGCTAACTGTATAAGGAATCCTGGCTAGCGCAAAAAGACCTCGACACAAGGTCGGAGAGCAGGATTAATGGAAGGATTAAAGGATTAAAACTATAGCCAAATATGCAAATACACTGCTATGTTCGCATGCCTGTATCACCGTGACATTCATTTTCCTCAGGCTTCCGATACTCTTCTTACTGTCCTTGTCGTTGTCCACTGGGGTCTCTCCGTTAAGCGGCTGTCCAAGGGTTGTTCCTCCAGGCATAATACGTATACGGTTCTGAACTTCTCGGGTTGTTTAGGTGCGTGCCCTATACTGCAGGTGGCGTGCAAAGCGACGGTCATTTGGGGAAGGTGCCGGCCGCACCAGCCGCTCGTTTACCTCGGCGTTTGCTTCGTAATATAAGCAACGTCGGCTGCTATTTTACTGCGACAGAAACTACAAGTCATGTCCAGCAATAATTTATTTCCTGTTGGATGTTCCAATGTTCTCAATATGCATTGTAGAGGCTATTTGATTCTCAGCTCGACCGGCATCACAGCTAGGGGAATACGGCTTGGTCATATATCGCTTTAATGCCTCGCTTGTTATGCCTATCTCACTTTATTATATCGAATGTTATTTGACGCGATCGTCACGTCATAAGGAGTCGTCAGGTGTTGTCTGACACTCGCGTTTCCGATGATAAAGAAATCGCTTGATTACTTCGCTTGCAGCGCTGTATACCTTTCAGGGGCTTGCTTCTAAAGGCAGTTTGCCTTGGTCTGGCTTACAAAGTAATGTTTACTCAGACGGGTGTGCTAGATTGTGATACGAGCGCAAGCCTCAAGTTTTCTTTTCGGCGATGGAAATATTTTTTTTATTATCTGCCTGCTAGGAATCGGCACGAACGCAGCCTGTGCATGCCCTAAAGGCTGATTACACAACGAATTTCCTGGCATAAATGCAGATTTCGAAAGTGAAATGTAGTGAATTCTGCTGATGAAGCGGTATGTCATGGCCGATAGCCGGTACTATCCTGATGTTTTAGGTAACGCGACGCCATACAGCCTTGCAATGCGGAGGCATGGTCATATGAAAAATAAAAAAAAACGAAATAACACCATGCTAAAGTGATTAATTAGACCATTGAAGTGAGTCAGTCGACGAGATCAGCCCCGTCGAACTGCGCTCCGCAGCTTATGGCTGGCTATTTAACGCTCGTGAGTGGGAGGGGGCAGCCGGTTGCATCGAGTTCTCCCAAATGACTGCAGCTGGTCGCTAGCCTGCTTACTCTTCTTTTACCGCACCGAGTGTACTTTCCGAAGCCACCGCTCCGAGGCTTTGAGCGCCATGCCATGTCATGTCATGCCATGTCATGCCATCCCACCCCACCCCACCCCACCCCACCCCACCCCACCCCATCCCATCCCATCCCAATCCATTCCATTCCATACCGATGGCTCTGTATTGCATAGCATAGCACAGCATGGCATGGTGCGCCGTGGCGTGGCATGTCGTGACGTACCGTGGCGTGGCGTGCAGTGGCATGGAATCGGATGATATGGCATGGCAATGGGTGGCATGTCATGCCATGACATGCCACCCATTTCATTTCGTTCCATGCCGTGTCCTGCCACGCCATTCCATACTATCTCATATCATGCCACGCCATGCCATGCCATGCCATATCATCCGATTCCATGCCACTCCACGCCACGCCACGGTACATCACATCACGTCACGCCAATCCACGGCGCACCATGCCATGCCATGCCATGCTGTGCTATGCTATGCAATACAGAGCCATCGCGGCAGGAATATCCAGCCGAATAAGATTCGGCCTTAGCGTTTTCTTTTAGTTATTTTGCATGTGCGCTGAGCAAAACACGTACGCGAAGAAACTAGAGGCAGGTAGCCACCGCTAAAAGCCGCGATTATATACGCGTGCGTGCGTGCGTGTACATCCAACACAGAATTACGCCAACGACCGCGTGTGCAGAGGAATAGGAGAGAGCCGTGCCTCCGAGACAGTGCATTACGACGGTGGCCCATGAAATGCGTTCCAAAAGACCGTCATTACGCGAGAAAGGACGTCGTTGAGCAGCACGCCGTCTCTTTTTCGTCCCACCTGCGGGGCTTTATACTTCTTTCCGCCTGGCGCTCCGCTGTTCCGCGGGTACACTGTGCAGACTGTCGTTTCGGTTCTTTGGTGTTCTTCCTTTTTCCTGTGTGCGTCTTCGTTTCCACAGTGCGTAAGGAAGGCTACTTACATGCCAGAGTCTGGTTAGGTGCGCGTGACAAGCACTAATAACCGACACCGACGTAATTGCTCTGTCCTCTATAGGATAATGTCCTTTTCACCATTTATGGTGCTTCATTTCTCCGCGTCTCCATCTCTTTTTATTTATTTTCTCATTCCTTCTTATTCCGTCTCAAGAAGAGTGGAGAACATCGGAGTGAGGAAACTCAAGTCAGTAGCGGTATAATTCAGCCCTTTATTTTATTCTTAAAGGCAGGTATAAATTCGAGGAAACAGCAGAGTATAATCGCCTATTGTGCATCCTATTGTAAGACGCGCGAGTCTTTAGTGTGTGCTTTTGTTTTTGTTGTCTTCCAATTTCGAACGTGATGCCAAGACAGGACTGGCTGATTGAACACAGGTTGGTAAGCACGACCAGAGTGAAACGCCACTTGATAGAGATATCTACTTGGATGCATTTTAGCGACTTGTTTTTTTTTAAAACTGCAATAATTAAGGCAAGAGTTTGTCCCTAAACCAAATGATGCTAAACTAAATCCTGCGCTTTCATTTCTTAATCGGTTTGGTCAAGCTAAGTCATTTCCTAGATATCCTGATTAGTTTAATTGCTGATGTGACAGCTTTCGCCTAGTAGGACTCTTCCATACCCTGATCAAGCCGCCGCGGTGGCTGAGTGGTTACGGCGCTCGGCTGCTGGCCCGAAAGACGCGGGTTCGATCCCGGCCGCGCTGGTCGAATTTCGATGGAGGCGAAATTCTAGAGGCCCGTGTGCTGTGCGATTCCAGTGCACGTTAAAGAACCCCAGGTGGTCGACATTCCGGAGCCCTTCACTACGGCGTGTCTCATATAGCCTGAGTCGCTTTGGGACGTTAAACTCCCATAAACCATAAACCGAACCATACCCTGATCAGGGCAAAGGCCTCTCCTGTAGTAAACATAATTTAAACTTTATATTTCACGTGGCTAAGCCGAAACAGGTGTTGATAGTGTGCTCACTGTTATATTTAATAGCCCATACGTAGTGAGATTGGCGGATGAGATTAAGAAGTTAGCGGGGATACGGAGTCGGCTGCTGGCACAGCGCAGAGTTAATTAGAGAGATACGGAAGAGGCCTTTGTCCTACAGTGGATGTAGTAAGGCCGATGATGATGTACTGCAGCCCACTTCACAGTTTCTATGATCCATTGCAAACTGACGTCATCGTCGTGTTGCTGAATAGGTATGACCTTCGTGAAGATGGTCTCTTGCACTTATCTTTCGCCAAGCGTGTCTCAGAAAATTAAACTAGTGCCCTGAAAAAGCGGGATGTTTCGAAAAAACCACGTAAAAACAAGGAATTGGTTCCTCAAGTCCTTCATCGTGTGTTTTGTACTCCGCGGGGTTTAACGTCCCGAAGTGACGCGTGGGTTATGAAGAACGCCGTAGTGAATGGCTCCGGATTAATTTAGACCATCTGGGGTTTTTTAACGTGTGCGGTCGTCGCGCAACACGCGGGGGGTTTTGCGGGATTTCGTAACTATCGAAAATGCTGCCACCGCATCCGGGATACGGCACGCTACGTTGAGATCAGCAACTGAGCGCCGAAGCCACTGAGCCACCACGGCGGGTCTTCATTGTGTGCTTCGACTACGACAAACCAGGTATTGATTTTACTGAATTTCTGTCAGCAATAGTCTGCTTTGCCATACGCGGCTTTTGTTGTGCACATTAGCTTTGTCTGCTAGGCCTTCTCGGGGTTTACAGTACTAATTCTAATGAATGTATAGCAATATAGAGTAATTGCAGTAAGACATACATACATATATCGGGTGTCCCAGCTAACTTGAGCCAAGGGTTTAAAAGTAAACTATTAGAGACAGGCGAGTGAAACCAGTTGCATATTGGTGAGAGCCATCTTGCGCACCACAGGCAATTTTTGTTTCACAATTAATTAAAAGCTTAATTAAGTATAGTTATCTAAATTAATAAATATTGACTCTCGACAACAAATTGGATTTGAAGAGTTGTCGAGCACCTTCAGAAACCCCCCTTCCATCATTTAGGATAAGGAAACCCTCAAGTGTGTCTTTTTTTCCCAGCTGCAAAGAAAGCCCGCGAAATACAAAAATAAACCACGTGACTAACGCATTCGCGCGCCACAGTCGTGCTGCTCTCAAGCGTGGTTTGAGCAAACGAAATCATCTGCAGCCTCGACTCGACGGCCCTGCAGCAGCGGCAGGCCGATATGTTGGCGGTGGCAACTTGCACCGTCACGCGTGCCAACTGGCTGCACGGACTAGAAACCAACCCTTACCATTAGAATATTCTAATGGTAAGGGTTGAACTCTGGTGGTAGCAGTATTATTGTCGGCAACTCAAAAGCGAAGTGGGAGGCCCTCCAGCCAATGATGTGGACGGATTCCCTAACGTTCTAACCGGGAGTATGTAGTCACTCTAACAGAGTTCTAGCTCGTTAGAGTGACTATGTATAGATAGAACAGGGAATATATTGTCATTACTTCGCTCCCCGGTAGGAGAAAAGTTAATCCGGTGTTCTTCAGTAATTGATTTTAGATAATCGAATGGCATTGTAAAAATTGGCGGTGGTTTAGCTCTGGTTAAACCTGCAGTGACGCGATAGCTGCAGCTGGCCGAGTGGAACTTGGTCACGTGACCAACCACGTGACGAACCACGTGATCAGCCACAGCGCCGCACCGCGTGACCAACCACGCGACAGCGTGGCGGCGCCGCCACGCTGAAGGTTCGAAATGCTACCGTTATGTAGCTATCGCTACAAAAACAGTGTGCCAGCATCAGAACACGGTTTGCACGTTACCTTCACGAGACACGGCGTCAGCGCTCAGAATTCCCGGGAAAACGCTGACAAATCAGCCACAGCCATTGCCGCCGCTTTACTCAGCGTCACGAGGGAGCTGCTTCCGTTCGTGAATCAACGCCCGGAGCTGTGATATCCACACTACGCTGCTCACGTGCTATACCAAACACACGGACGCACACTCAGACAGAACGAGGGGGGGGGGGGGGGGGGCAAGAAAGCGACGCAAACGCGAAGAAAATCGTTTCCCGTCGTAATGGACTCACGCCGCTTGGGTGCTTACACCGTACCGACGAAACGCCTCCCATATTTTCATGGCGCTTAAGCTGGAAGAGGCTCGGACACCGAGGAATCATCGCGTATACGGGCAGCTTTCTTCGGCCACCGACTGCTTTTTCTCTTCGAAGGGGAATAAATATAAAACACACACACAAAAGTAAGATATCGTCGAGGCAGATGGACGCAAACGCAAGCTGTATAGGCTGATATATCCCCCGCACGGCGGCACTTATTCAGCGAGTGATAGATGGATGAGTATAGGGTTCTTGCGTTCTTTCCCTCTGCGTGCAGCCGCAATGTCGTGCGTAGCGCAGGTTCTTACGGTGAAACAATGGACAGCAGTCGGCGTGGTGCCCTCTTCCAGTGCGGGACTCGAGACAATCAGCCGTCGTTGCCGGACCCCTCCCGGGCTATTGCGAGGGGAGGTACAAATACGGCATTGATTTTTCACCCGCTACGCACAGTGTGTGTGTACGTACGCGGAAAGTAAAGTGCGCAGACGCGAGACTCCGTGACGTATACGTCGCGTCGTCCAACTGCGCGCGGAGTGTTGTCGAGTCGAGGGTCTCCGACGTCGCTTTCTGCTTTAACCGATGCGGTTTGATTTTCCCTATATCTGTGAACTTGTATGCCTTAAAGAAGATGCTGCCTTTGTTTTTACACCGATGGATGTATCAGGAACGGTCTCTTGGGCCAATGACGTTGGTTTCCTATTGTACGTCTGCGCGCGCGCGCGCGCGTGTGCGTGCGTGCGTGCGTGTGTGTGTGCGTGCGTGCGTGTGCGTGTGTGTGTGTGCGTGCGTGCGTGCGTGCGTGTGAGTGCGTGCGCGCGCGCGCGTGTGTGTGTGTGTGTGTGTGTGTGTGTGTGTGTGTGTGTGTGTGTGTGTGTGTGTGTGTGTGTGTGTGTGTGTGTGTGTGTGTGTGTGTGTGTGTGATAGAAAGTAAGAGAGAGAGAGAGAGTGTGTGTGTGAGTTTGCGTGCGTGCGTTTTTATGTATCTTATACCCGCAGCGCCAGTTTGCCTCCACTGTAGGGGGGTTCATACATATAACAAAACACATAAATACAGGTAAAAGTATAAATGCAGCTGAAATGTGTGTTTGGGGTGGGCCCATTAGTCTAGAGTCAGGTTTGTAATTTATTTTAGGATATCCCCAAGGTGGAGTGCATTTCAGCTAGGGAGTGACTATACTGATTCTGCGGTCATGTTTAACGCTAATCAGTATTTTTTGTCGAAATGAGCAGTTTATTTACGGAGAATGTTTGGATCATGGTTAATTGTTTATTAAAAAAAGGAAAGTTTTGTTGTAAACTAGGGGTGGTTCCTTCGTATCCGTTTCCTTTATTGGCGATACGTCTAAAAATAACCTCCACTCCGCCTTATGTTACTTGCTTCACAGTGGCGGTCTATCGGGCTATTTGCAGCGCTCGTCCATGTGTGTTTCCCTGGGTCTGTGTCAAATTTTACACGCTCTTTGCACAAGGCAAATTTTTTTCTGCTGATGATGATGGATTTTTATGGCGCAAATGCATCTGTGGCCAAAGAGCGCCATGACATAAGGTTTTCACTTCAACTCTAGGTGGGATCGAAGACCCATTTTCGAAGCATTTCATCCCTCATAAACCGATCACCAGGCACGGGAAAGCTTGTACCCATTGTATCACCGGTGGGTGCCCGGCGGTACTGGGGATCGAACCCCGCACCTCCCGCATGCGAGGCGCATGCTCAGACCACTGGGCCACCGCTGCGGTGAAACAGTTTTTCTACCAGCTTGTTGGAACTTCCCTTCTTTATCAATCGTTTATAGTATTTAATAAAATGAGAAAATTTTCCATTTAGTTACCATTCCTTTCTTTATCAGTCGTTTATAGTGTTTAATAAAATGAGAAATTTTTTCCGTTTAGTTACCATTCCTATTGTTCAAATATATAATTAGGGTTCACTGCTCACTATCTAAAACCTTCAAAATTTGTCTTTTGGACGAAATCGCTTAAAATGAAATTTCGTTGCATGTAAAGAATGATTTGAGTTTTTCTCGCTCAAGGCTCTACACAACAGGAAAGAAGTGTTTCTTGACGACGACGCCATATATAACATCATTTCGTTTCTGAAACGTTTTAATCAGGCGTGTTTGAAGAGCATTTTTTCAAGACTTGATCGAATACGAATAATGTAGATTTGCAGCCGAATCGAATGCAAATGTTGTTGCTAAAAACCGAATGTGATATTTGTATACGCATATTGTTAATTGTGCGAATATTCGTACAAACCGAATAAACGTGCGAAACACCGAAGCGCCAGCGGCGTCGTTGCGGTGTTATAATTTTTGCAGCAGTACAGCTATAGCTGTCAAAACACCTAACCCTAATCTTCATCACCTTGTACGCAACACGAAGGTAGTGTAATAACTATGTGAGCGTCATGTGGTACGTTTAGAAGAATTACCTTTTCCTATACCGATGACGACAGCGAGTAGTCTAGCGCAGTCATCTAAGTAGAGGAGACGGGCGAGAGCTACATTCTAGCCATGGCCTCCGGGATCTGGTATAGAAAACAGCTTACTGAAACGGCCTAAGCCTTAACCTGTCGCCCAATCTTGGAGGCCACCCGTGAGCACACATAATGAACGTCGCGACTCGAATGGACAACATCGCTGCGTTCAACCCAAGCAGACTGATGGCGGCAGCATGCTTACAGCGTAGGAGTGGGCTTTGTGTATGAAACAGTATACATTGGAATAAAATTATGGCGCCCCTTATTTGTGCCTCGTGCTAATTATTCGGAAGGTATGCGAAAACTGCAGAACATATTCGATTCGTTTCGAATAATTTTGAACATGCGCCATTTGACTCGTTGGGTGAATCGAATAGGAGGATATTCGATTCACTGTTCTAAAATTAAGAATATTCGCACAGCCCCAGTTTTAATTCCTTCAAGGTGGAAGAAATTTATGTCAAAGTGGTTCGAGGGAGCCAAGGAAAATAAAAAAAAAGTCGAAGAGAGGAAAAGGTCTCGGAGGTTACTAAAAGATCGGGAGCCCACGAGTAATTTTTGACCCTAGCTTTCGGTTGTCACGGGGGAAAGACTGTCACTATAAACACGAATATACCTACATGGGAATAAAAAGGGAGTGAGCGGTCCTCTCGCACACTCTCTTTTATGGACAGGGTATGCTACCAATGTCCCGTGGTAGATTTCAATCACGAAGTATACGGAATGCTTACTCTTTGCAACGGAGCCGTATTCCCATCGCAAAGCCTAATAACATGATGCAGTTAGCAATCGGAGCAGGTTTTTAAACCCAGCTCCAGACGACTTGAGGTGAGCAAATAGAAGAGACGCAATAATAATAATTGGTTTTTTGGGGAAAGGCAATGGCGCAGTATCTGTCTCGTGTATCGTTGGACACCTGAACCGCGCCGTAAGGGAAGGGATAAAGGAGGGAGTGAAAGAAGACAGGAAGAAACAGGTGCCGTAGTGGAGGGCTCCGGAATAATTTCGACCACCTGGGGATCTTTAACGTGCACTGACATCGCACAGCACACGGGCGCCTTAGCGTTTTTCCTCCACAAAAATGCAGCCGCGCCGCGGTCGGGTTCGAACCCGGGAACTCCGGATCAGTAGCCGAGCGCCCTAGAGAGAAACGGAAACTTCGGTTAAAAAATAAAGGTGCGCTTAAGTCTCCGTACGTGCGGAAATGGGAAACAATCTCTTAATTAGTAATTTATTTGATCATTGATTGTATTAGATTAATTTATTATTCAATTAACCAATAAATCCAGCCAGTTAAATATTGAATGATTACGAATTAATCAATTATTTGTTATTATTTTTATTAATTAACCCGCTTAAATATTAATTCAATTAAATTCGTGATTATTTTTCTTTTCGTTCAGTTATGGAGGAATTACTGGTAATTCATTAACTTTGGGAATTCGTAGTAATTAGCTAAATTGACTGTCTTATTATTTAATTAATTGCTCCATTTAATAATTCAGTCGTTAAACTTCCCATGCAATTATAATTAAACATTACAAATCACAATTGCACTCTTACTGGATGATTGACAGTTCATGAGGGCACGCTGTGCCCACACTCCTCTCCACAACCCGTGGTGACACATCCTGTCCACGCCACTCGTTAGGCAAGAAATGCTTTCGCATTAAAATCTTCGTTACTGCTATAAATTCGCATGTTTTGAAGAGGCAAGTTGTTTTAATTGCAAAGCATAAGTATTCCTTATATTTAGGGATGGAGATATGCGTTAGGGCTTGGACAGCGTACTCTGCCCCTAAACTGGAGTGGGCTAGAGAAAAACTCACTCCCTTCTTACTCCCATATAATTAGCTAATTCGTGCTTAGAGTCTGTTGCATGACCCGTGTCCGGTTTGTGAAGACAAGATGTCGAAAATCGGAAAAGCCACGGAAGGCGAGACCACTAGGGCCGTGCTAATAATGGGGGGGTGGGGGGGGGGGGGAAGAAAGACATCTAGTGAAAGCTTTAAAGAACGGACACGCGCCAAAGCGAATGTATAGGCGCCCTATGTGACAGAAACGTCGCTTGTCTAGAACAAGACAGAAGGCACTTATGTGAAGCGGGGGGCACTTTATCGTTCGGGAGAGGCAGCCGGAGGGATGCGTGTCTCCCATTTCACTTTGGCGAAGGAAGGAGAGAGAGAGAGAGAGGGGGGGGAGAGACGACGCGGGTGTAGGAGAGGAAAACGAAAGCATGGCCCGCCCGACGCGGTGTAGGGTTACCTCATTACACGGGTCGGCGACGCATGGGGAGCCGAAGCGGCTACTGCGGGGGGCCGAAGGTTAGCAGCAACAAACGTACGTGTTACGATTCACTGGGGCACGCCACTCTATGGCTATGGTATCACCCGCAGCGTTTACTCAGCTCCTTCAACTCCACCCCCCCCCCCCCCCCCCCCTTCCCCGGTTAGCGGCAACTAGAAAGGAGATAGGAAGCACTATACGACCCCCTTAGTTCGGCCTACCCACTTTCGATTCACCCTGCCTCGTAATGCATTCCCAAAATGGCTGCTCAGAGTTACCCCCC
Source organism: Amblyomma americanum (assembly GCF_052857255.1). NCBI lineage: Eukaryota > Metazoa > Arthropoda > Arachnida > Ixodida > Ixodidae > Amblyomma > Amblyomma americanum. The sequence continues at coordinate 144,280,203 of NC_135505.1, forward strand.
CCCCCCCCCTTTTTCCTTGCAAACGCGGGTTAGTTCGGGTTACCACCGGCGTGGGGCGCGTGCTTTATGGCAAGAGGGAAGCGTGGGCAGAGTGGACCGCCGACGCGCAGGGTTACGTGTTCAATTGGGCGTAGCCGACCGAGCGGAGAGCGCGCGGGGTCCATATCGTTCGGCCATCGGTCACGGAGCTCGTTAACGCGACGCCTCGGCGGGAACAACCGGCCACCACACCCCGCTCCCCTTGCAAGGGCTCTCTTTCCTGTTTCTGTGTGTATTGCTACCGCTGTTTCCTTTTTTTTTCTTAGAAGACACAGAACTATGCTCTAAACCACTTACAAATGTGTATTCAGTAGACGTCGGAATGGAAAGAGGTGCTCGTTATGACGTAAATAACGGAAGCCAAGAATCATCGAAACCAAGGAGCATAGCAGGTGTCTCTTTTTTTAAGTTTTATCAATGGGATATCAATAAAAGCAGAAGAAAAAACAACCGCATGCTGCCGGTGGGATCCCAAGCCACGACCTCCGAATTTCGCGCCCGGTGCTAAACCAGCTGAGCTACGGCGACGGCTGTTGAATCTTCTGCTTTCTGGGGTATAAATAAACCTTAAGAATGTTCACCAGCGCCACCCTTGTACATAGTGGCGGACGCAGTACGTCCTCTTATTACCGCGAGTGCCACGTAGAAACATGGTCGAACGGTGAGGGCGGAAGCTGATTCTGTTTTTATTAACGCCTATTGATAAAACTACAAAATAGAGACATCCCCTATGATCTTTTGTTCCGGTGATTGATGGCTTCCGTCATTTATACAAATTTGTACATGGTATTCAGCACCTTGGGCGTGAACGTTTCTTTTTTCTGCAGTGAGCCGCTGAATTTTAAGGATTCAAATTTCTCTCGAAAGATAAGCTAGAGTTGATCTCATTTTGGCGCGGTAAATTGGAAATGGGGGGCGGTGAATTTCATCGCAATGAAGACGTGTAAGGACACGTTAGTGCAACGGCATATTTTCGATATCTTCAGGCAGTAACCGCTGGTAGAAATCGCGGTATTTATGGAATACTAAATAATTAACTTCCCTTTCAGTGGTGACATCTAAGTTTCTTCTGACTCTTAATTGAGACCTTGTTTGCTAGAGGGAAATACAGTAGAACCGTAAAAGCTTTTCATGTGACTCACAATAGAGGACAAAAAGGTTTAATCTAAGACCTTGCGAAGTGGCATTGAGTAATTATTGGTGGTATCTTTTTAAGGCCATTTCTTATGCCTAGCTCGTAAATGCAGTCTAAGCACGAATGCGCCTATATCGAAGTAAAAAGGAAGTAATCTGCTCTCTAGCGCACACCTTTTAGAAATTACTCTCTTTTTCAATCCTTTTTGTTTATAGTGCACAGTATATACAAACGTAAAGACGAAGGCATTGAACTCCTAGATGACGTCAGGACGGCGCGAAAACAAGGACCAAAGAGGCACACGAACACAACAGGACAGGCGCCAACTTGCAACTGAGGTTTGTTCGCCCAAACCCTTACATTTTATGAAACACCCGAGCCATATCGCAGAAGCCTATCACTCAAGAAGAAGGGATTGTCAACAATCAGAATTGAGGAAGTAGCTGCTACTTCTAACGGACCGGAAGATACATTCATGCCCTCAGCACTACACTCCTGATAAAAGCAAACTTTTTTTGTTGTTGTTTACAATCCCTTCTTCTTGTGTGATAGGCTTCTGCGATACGGCTCGGTTGCTTCATAAAATGTAAGGGTTTGGGCAAATAAACCCCAGTTGCAAGTTGGCGCCTGTCCTGTTGTATTCTTGTTCCTCTTTTGTCCTTGTTCTTTTCTCGTTGTCCTGACATCATCTAGAAGCTATGCACCAACTTGCCCAAACCAAAGGTACTTCTTGAGCATTGAACTCCTGCGTAGTTGACAGGAGCGGAATGACCATGCCTGTCTTAAGAGGATGGTCTGTTGGACTATAGTTATAAACAATTAAAGAACGAAACAGCTTTTCCCCGATAAAGAACCCGCTTCTAGCCAATGGCGTCGGCCGACTCTCATGGTATAAACTTGAACGGCGAAAAGGACACGGACGCAGGAAATGCAAGGTGGGCCGAAAGAGCGCCTTTCTATCCACCCTGTACTTCCTCTGTCCGGCGGCCCTTGCGCCGTTCAAATTTATAACATGAACTAACTAGTTCTGCCCCAGCTCAGGTGCTTCAGTATTGATGGCAGACTTCTGCGACTCTCATGAGCCTGCTAGCGTGGCATTGCAGGGAGTGCAGACGAACTGGGGTAATCCACTCCTTCCATAAACAGGGATATAGTTAATCCGCTTAGTTCGTGAGTTGTACCGGACTTTACACCCTAAACAAGGAAGTAAAAAGGGAGTAAGTCGTTCCTGTGGCGCACTTCCTTTCCGGGAAGCACGCTAGACGACAGCTTACCTCCTTTTTGCTTAAAAGACTACAGACACAAAATTTTTGTTTTCACGTTTTTTTTCTTTGAAACGATGCGTTAGACATTCGTATACTTGAAGCACCCTGTGGTAGTCGTGCACGACCGCTAAATAATTTATAATTGAAATTCTTCTTGACGCTGTTTCAGTTTCGGTTTCATCGACGCAACGACTACAGTGACGTCAGCTTGATGTTTTGGTCTCGCGACCAAAACCTGTAATAGAAAAACTGCAATTTAATGGCTGACAAATCATTTTTTGTCATGTCGTAGTGAGTTAAAAACTACATATCAGAGATTACATTACAGTTTTCCTAGTGGATCACGTGAACAAAACATCACTTGACGTCATAGTCTTCGTTCGGCCGATGAAACTGACACCAAAACAGCATGAGAGAAAAAAATTCAATTCTTAATTATTCATTGCTTGTAGGCAAATACCACCCGGTAATCCACGCATTGTAATGTCGAACGCATCGTTTGACAGAAGAAAACGCGCAATAAAATTAGGTGTCAATAGCCCTTTAGAATGTAGTTGATTTTGCAATCGTTCAGTCCTCTGACGAGTGCACATAAACAGCGAAGTGGAGAAGCACAGACAGCACAAGCACTCTCAGTTAGTTTGCAGAGAAAAACAAATTGTGCCGTTATTTTTGCATTGAGGTAAAAAATGTTGCATGGGTAGTGTTTGTACTGAAAAAAAGCTGTGCAGAAAAAAAAGCAAGCGTGACCGTGTCACTCATACACGTGCACTAATCATTGTTTGCATATTAAATTGCAGCCAGCTGATACGTACTGAGCCATTCTGCATCCTGTTCGTCCCAAGGCTTCCGGCTGGCCACCATTGCAGAACCTGGTGTACAACAATACCCACCGGACGCGGCCGTACGTGACTGGGAGCTGACGTGCACCAAGCCCCGCGCAGGCAGGATTCTAGCACTTTTAGTGGAATCCTGGAGAGTAGTGTCCTGGAGTAGTGTCCTGGAGTAGTTTCCTTTAGAGTAATCTCCTTTGGAGTAGTGTCTTTTAGAGTAGTGTTTTGGAGAGTAGTGCCCTGGAGTAGTGTACTGGAGAGTAGTGTCCTGGAGTAGTGCCCTGGAGTATTGTCTGTGAGGTGTCCTGGAGTAGTGTACTGGAGAGTAGTGTCCTGGAGAAGTGCCCTGGAGTAGTGTCTGTGAGGTGCACAACAGATCCTCGGAGGATTTGTGAACGCGGTGCGTAGACAGTGGTGCGTCGGACAGCGGAGCGCTGCGCGTGCCAGCCCAGCAACGTGCGAGGCGACGACGGCGAACAGCGCGGCGAGCACGAGGAGCGGAGAGCTGACGTGTCAGAAAACCGAGGTGTGAAGGGAGACAGCGCAGTGGAGATCGTGTCATTCAAGCGTGGAGGTGGCAGCCGTCGGACGTTGGGTCCGTGCTGCCGTAGACTTCCCTTGGATCACCCACGCAAACCTCCTGGGTTCCTTGCAAACGTGAAGGTGGCAGCCGAAGGACTGAGGGTCCGCGCTGCCGAAAGGCACTCTTGGATTACCTGCTTTAAGCCTCCGGTGTTTCGTGACGCCGTCGACGGGACCTGGCTACGTCTTTCCTGCTGCTGCCAAGTTCCTGGGGCTGCTGGCGGGAATCCAACGGCGTCTTCCTGTGTTCCTCTCCGCTCCTACTACCACCTGGCTCCCTTCCGCCGCTTCCTTCGACGCAACGTCAGCGATGCGTCGCACTACATCGACCCGCGTCCGCCCTGTCTGCAAGGCATCCCCGCTTCACCTGGGACGCTCAGTACCTGACCTTTTTCCTTTCATCTGTTCTGTTGTACGCGTGTTGAGTGTGTTATCCTTGTTTGTTTCGTATCAGCTCTTTTCCTTTAAATTATAAATGCGGCTTCGTGTTGTTCTGTCCGATCTCTTTGTTGTTTCGTTCGAACCTGCACGCGATAGCGTTCCCCTTCGGAAAGTCGAAGACGCGTTACCAATTCGCGACAGTGTCCTTTAGAGTAGTGTCCTGGAGAGTAGTGCCCTGGGTTAGTGTCCTTTAGAGTAGTGCCCTGGAGAGTAGTGTCCTGGAGTAGTGTCCCAGAGAGTTGTGTCCAAGAGAGTAGTGTCCTGGAGAGCAGTGTCCTGAAGTAGTGCCCAGGAGTAGTGCCCTGGATTAGTGTCCTTTAGAGTAGTGCCCTGGAGAGTAGTGTCCTGGAGAGTAGTGCGCTGGATTAGTGTCCTTTAGAGTAGTGTCCTGCAGTCTATGAGCGACGCCAATTCGCCCGCTGCCATCCAACGGATTCGCGCATCCACTGAACCCTGCCGGCGATCAGTGAGCGGCGCCGAAGCCTTGTCAACGGTAACATGTTTTCCTGAAGGCGCCACCAACAAGAAAAACAGGTGGGTGCTACTAAAGTAAACTTCATCCATAAAATCTCTGCATGGGCAGTTGTGACACCACCAATAAAGTGGCACCAATAAAATTCGAAACAATAATATCGGTAGAACGCCTGATGAATACGCATCCATTGGCCTGTTGCTCGCTGTCCTGCTGCCATCTTGAGTACGCCATGGTCGATTCGATTCGGCACGCACACGTGAAATTGAAAATTTTCTGTACTTTGTCCTGCCTATATTTAGCCCATGAAGCTGCCACGGAAGTGTCCATAGGTAGCGAGAAAATAACGATTAAAGAATTAGCACGTCGAACCAGATTCACACTTTGTAGTGTTTAGGAGCAATGTAATCATAAAACAAGTCCTAGTTAAGCCAGCCTTCCAAGCCATCGGGTATAGTTTAGCCGACAGGTCGTGTCATAGACGCACGCTGCTGGCTGCAAAGCGAACTCTATAGAACCCGACCATCATTAGTGATTCCTAATATATACGCGATCACCAATCTAATGTCCAACACGCTCGCAAGGGAGCAGCATGCAGTTCATGGTAGCGGCGTGCTGGAAGTGGTAAGCGAATACGTCTACTTACTGCAGGTAGTCGCCGCCGATCCGGATCATGAGAGGCAAATAACTAGCACAATAAGATTGGGGTGGAGCTCATAAATGGCAGTTTATCAATATCCCCCAAGAGAAAAGTATATACAACAGCTGCATCTTACCGGTACTGAATTACGGGGCAGAAAAGTGGAGGATAACGAAAAGGGTTCAGCTCAATTTAAGGACAATGCAGCTAGCCATGGAAAGAAAAAGGTACGTGTAGCCTTAAGGGACAGGACTAGGGCATAGTAGGTCAGGGAGCAAACGCGGGTTAATGACATCCTAGTCGAAATCAAGAGAAAGAATTGGGCTTGGGCAGGGCATGTAATGCGAAGGCAAGATTACCGCTGGTCATCAAGGGTAACGGAGTGGATTTCAAGAGAAGGCAAGCGTAGCAGGAGGCGGCAGAAGGTTAGGTCGGCGGATGAGAACTAAGAAGTTTGCAGGCATAGGGTGGCTGCAGCTGGCAGAGGAGAGGGTTAACTTGATAGACATCGGAGGCGCCTTTGCTTTGCAGTGAGCGTAGTCAGGCTTATGGTGATGATGAACTTTGCTAAAGGCGGTGTTTCAATCACGGCGAGAAATATCCTGAAAAATGTTGACGATACATGCCCTCTCTGAGACAGTGACCTGGTATAGGCCCTAGCGCAGGCCGGAAACCCCGGAAAGGAGGCGCCCACTCACAAGCTCGAGTTGGAGCCGGCCAAGCAGTGGACGGTCCGGAGCCGGATGCAACCGGCGAAGCCCAATCTCCAGCCTGAACTGCCGCTTCTGCGGTGACGTGAGGTCACTTCAGGTCACTTGAGCTGCTTAAGGTCTTTAGTAACGTCCCTCAGGACATTGATATATTATTGTCTTGATTAAATAAATAAATAAATATATAAATAAATAATCTTGGATTGTAAAGCGCATTCTCCACTCTAATATCTCACCACATCTCCCTCACCTGAAGCGTCATGATCATCATTTTCAACCTGACTACACCCATTGCAGGGCAAATGCCTCTCCCATGTCTCTCCAATTAACCCTGCCCCTTGCCAGCTGCGCCCACCCTATGCCTTCAAACTTGTTAACCTCACCCGCCCACCACCTAACCTTCTGCCGCCTCCTGCTACGCTTGCCTTCTCTTGGAATCCACTCTGTTACCCTCAAGGAACAGCGGTTATTTTGCCTTCGCAGTACATGCCCTGCCCAAGCCCATTTCTTCCTCTTGATTGAGACTAGGATGTCATTAATACGCATTTGTTTCCTTACCCACTCTGGCCGCTTCTGGCCAGCGACGACCAAGACACTGAACTCAAGGCCGTAAAATGTGTCTATGTGGTCCGAAACCTGTATGATCTTAACGTCGCCCCCTGAACACCACTCTTCTCTTTCGTTCAGTAACTTTTTACTTACTCGATGTTTACAGCATTTTTTTTTCTTGCCAGAAATTACTATTTATCCCAGGTTTATTTCTCCGAAATTCCGAAACTTTCTCTTCCGAATGTTACGCCCAGTTGCGTCACCAAGAAAGACATAGACAGCCAGAAATTGATATTCAGAAAAATGGTATGAGGAGTAAGAGATTCGCCCGTTTAATGCGAAAGTGCTGCATATTCATCGCCAACAACGAAACCTGGCCTCGACGTTGACCAGCAGCGGTTGTCCCGAAAATTCCGGACGACGTCACCGTGGTGTCAATGAAAAATAAAATTTCATCCGACGAAATAGCAGGGAACTGAATCCCGGACCTTCAGATTGCGTGCAGCGCGCGCGTTGCTTCACGGAGAACAAAGGTAAGCGTAGCTGTTTCACATAAGATTTTTCACAACTTTTAAAAATATGTTTTATGAGTTAGGACTTTCTCCTTCATAGCATTGCAAGCGGTGTAGTACATCAGAATACAGAGAAGACGTGCTAACTAACAGGCTAATAAACTAATATTGAATAGTTAACCTTTTAACTATTACTGTCAGCCTTCTTAAACACTGAGATGCGCGAGCACGCCGTACGCAATACGGATGTCAGTTTTTAATATTTCGAAAACGCGGTTACCCTCGACGCTGTGGCCCAAAAAATTTTATGTATTTCAAAAAGCTGCGTACACTGGAGAGGATGCATTGCCTGCAACCTTCTCGAAAGCGCTGTATTTTGGTGCGGTGTAGCAAAAATTTGTAGGGCAAAAGCGCCGAAGGTAACCGCGTTTCCGAAATCCTAAAAACTGCTTTGGTTTATGGTTTATGGGGCTTAACGTCCCAAAGCAACTCTGGGTATGTGGGGTGCCGTAGTGAAGGGCTCTGGAAATTTTGACCACCAGGGGTTCTTCACCGTGCACAAACATCGCACATTACATGGGACTCTAGAATTAAGCCTCCATCAAAATTCGACCGTCTGACTGGGATTGAACTCGCGTCTTTCAAGTGAGCAAACCGAGCACCATAACCAAGGTGGGCTACACGCCCATAATAAATAACTTATTAACAGCGATGGTTAAAAGACTATTCAGTAATAGTTAACCAGCCTGCTGGTTACCACATCATAGCTGTATTCTGATGTAACGCAACTGACAATGCTATGCCAAAGTGGACTTGAAACTCCAAAAGACTTTTTTTAAATGATGAAGTCTTAGGTCAAACAACCCGTGTTGAATTGCGGCACTATGATAAAGACTGGATGTGTGATTAGAAAGGAAGAAAATATATTAAGACGCACAGAGAAATAGGAAATAACAACAACAACAACCACAACAATAAAAAGAAGGGCATGCTTTCGCATTCAAAGAACGTATGTAGTCTCATGTGCCCCGAGTAATTTTTCCTGCCTTGCGAGGAATGAAGTCCAAAAAAGAGTTTAGATTCACCCAACCTTCCGCTGTTCAGCCTAATGTGCAAGGTAAGTCCCAGGTGGCGTCACGCAGGCACGCGCACAGCTTTAAAGGAGTATTATTAGACTAGTTTTATTTCCCATAATTATCTGAACTCTGTCTAGTGCGTACTCAGTCCAGACGCCAAAAAGGCCATAAGCCGGGAAAAATTAACGATTAAAGAAATAGCATGTGGTACCAGATTCACACTTTTCAATGTTTAGGAGCAATGAAATACTAAAACTATACCCAGTAAACCCTGCGTTCCTGGCAATACGGCTAGGTTGACCGTCAGGTAGCGTCACATACGCATGCCGCTCCTAAAAAAAAAAAAGACAACGGTCGCCGGAAGTTTCTTCCTTTCCGCAAGTTTTACTAATTTCAGACCAGAATAACAGCAAACTTTATTTGTGAGAGTTTTCGTTACTTCGCCTCGGCTATATGCAGCTTAGAGTCATAACAAAGGAGGCCGGGGAAAGGTTAAATTACGCGCTAATGAAACTGCCAATTAAGGCTCACGTCCAGCTACTTCTATTCGACGAAGGGTTCCAAAAACCGTTCCTGGTTGAGCCACTTCTGCACTCGTGGTTAACTCGGGCCAGTGAATACTCGGCGGCAGGTGGCGTCACAGACATTAAAGAAGATGCTTGGGCGAGTTGGTACGACATATTCCTGAAAAACAGCGCGAACTTGAACACGGACAGAAGGAAGACAGCGCCCGTCTGCTGTCTTCCTTCTGTCCGTGTTCAAGTTCGCGCTGTTTTTCAGGAATATGGCGTCACAGACGCTTGCCGTTTCCAAATTGTATGGTGCTCCCCCTAGACTCCAGAAAAAAACTTGGCGATCGAAAGCAGTTTCGCTGTTTCATCAAATTCTACACATTTGCGAACGGAATAAAAGAAAACTTTGTTGACAGAACTTTCGTCTGTTCACCTTTTATTCTGTTCAGCTCATCGCCAGAAAGAAGGCGTCCTCAGATAAGCAGTAATTAAGCGCTAAAGAAATGGCCCGTTAAGCCTCATGCCGATTTTGACGAACTGTGAACTCGTGATTAACTCAATCCAGAGAGCACCCGACGGCAGGTGGCCTCACAGACAGTTGGCGTTTCCTAACTGTAGTGCGCTCCCATTAGCCTCCAGCAAAAGAAGTCACCGATCGCCAGCAGTTTCGTCGTTTCATCAAATTTAACACATTTGCGAACGAAATACAAGCAAACTTTTTTGGCAGAACTTTCCACTGTTCGCCTTCTTTCTATTCAGCTCATTGCCACAAAGAAGGCGTCCTCAGGTAAGCAGTAATTAAGAGCTAAAGAAATGGCCCGTTGAGCCTCATGCCGATTTTGACGCACTCGAAGGATTCCTAAATCCCTTTCTACTTCAGCTACCTGTGCACTCGTGATTAACTCAGGCCAGAGAGCACGCGGCGGCAGGTGGCGTCACAGTCAGTTGGAGTTTCCTAACTCTTGTGCGCTCCCATTAGCCTCCAGCAAAAGAAGTCAGCGATCGCCAGCAGTTTCGTCGTTTCATCAAATGTAACACATTTGCGAACGGAATAAACGGAAACGTTTTTGGCAGAACTTTCGTCTGTTCGCCTTTTTTCTGTTCAGCTCATCGCCACAAAGAAGGCGGCCTCAGGTAAGCAGTAATTAAGCGCTAAAGAAATGGCCCGTTAAGCCTCATGCCGATTTTGTGCGCTCCAAGAAGGATTCCAAATCCTTTCCAAGTTCAGCTACCTGTGCACTCGTGATTAACTCAGGCCAGAGAGCACCCGGCGGCAGGTGGCGTCACAGTCAGTTGGAGTTTCCTAACTCTTGTGCGCTCCCATTAGCCTCCAGCAAAAGAAGTCAGCGATCGCCAGCAGTTTCGTCGTTTCATCAAATTTAACACATTTGCGAACGGAATAAACGGAAAATTTTTTGGCAGAACTTTCGTCTGTTCGCCTTTTTTCTGTTCAGCTCATCGCCACAAAGAAGGCGGCCTCAGGTAAGCAGTAATTAAGCGCTAAAGAAATGGCCCGTTAAGCCTCATGCCGATTTTGTGCGCTCCAAGAAGGATTCCAAGTCCTTTCCTAGTTCAGCTACTTGTGCACTCGTGATTAACTCAGGCCAGAGAGCACGCGGCGGCAGGTGGCGTCACAGTCAGTTGGAGTTTCCTAACTCTTGTGCGCTCCCATTAGCCTCCAGCAAAAGAAGTCAGCGATCGCCAGCAGTTTCGTCGTTTCATCAAATTTAACACATTTGCGAACGGAATAAACTGAAACTTTTTTGGCAGAACTTTCGTCTGTTCGCCTTTTTTCTGTTCAGCTCATCGCCACAAAGAAGGCGGCCTCAGGTAAGCAGTAATTAAGCGCTAAAGAAATGGCCCGTTAAGCCTCATGCCGATTTTGTGCGCTCCAAGAAGGATTCCAAGTCCTTTCCTAGTTCAGCTACTTGTGCACTCGTGATTAACTCAGGCCAGAGAGCACGCGGCGGCAGGTGGCGTCACAGTCAGTTGGAGTTTCCTAACTCTTGTGCGCTCCCATTAGCCTCCAGCAAAAGAAGTCAGCGATCGCCAGCAGTTTGGTCGTTTCATCAAATTTAACACATTTGCGAACGGAATAAACGGAAACTTTTTTGGCAGAACTTTCTTCTGTTCGCCTTTTTTCTGTTCAGCTCATCGCCACAAAGAAGGCGGCCTCAGGTAAGCAGTAATTAAGCGCTAAAGAAATGGCCCGTTAAGCCTCATGCCGATTTTGTGCGCTCCAAGAAGGATTCCAAGTCCTTTCCTAGTTCAGCTACCTGTGCACTCGTGATTAACTCAGGCCAGAGAGCACCCGGCGGCAGGTGGCATCACAGTCAGTTGGCGTGTCCTAACTCTTGTGCGCTCCCATTAGCCTCCAGCAAAAGAAGTCACCGATCGCCAGCAGTTTCGTCGTTTCATCAAATTTAACACATTTGCGAACGGAATAAACTGGAACTTTTTTGGCAGAACTTTGGTCTGTTCGCCTTTTTTCTGTTCAGCTCATCGCCACAACGAAGGCGGCCTCAGGTAAGCATTAATTAAGCGCTAAAGAAATGGCCCGTTAAGCCTCATGCCGATTTTGTGCGCTCCAAGAAGGATTCCAAGTCCTTTCCTAGTTCAGCTACTTGTGCACTCGTGATTAACTCAGGCCAGAGAGCACGCGGCGGCAGGTGGCGTCACAGTCAGTTGGCGTGTCCTAACTCTTGTGCGCTCCCATTAGCCTCCATCAAAAGAAGTCACCGATCGCCAGCAGTTTCGTCGTTTCATCAAATTTAACACATTTGCGAACGGAATAAACGGAAACTTTTTTGGCAGAACTTTGGTCTGTTCGCCTTTTTTCTGTTCAGCTCATCGCCACAACGAAGGCGGCCTCAGGTAAGCAGTAATTAAGCGCTAAAGAAATGGCCCGTTAAGCCTCATGCCGATTTTGTGCGCTCCAAGAAGGATTCCAAGTCATTTCCTAGTTCAGCTACTTGTGCACTCGTGATTAACTCAGGCCAGAGAGCACGCGGCGGCAGGTGGCGTCACAGTCAGTTGGCGTGTCCTAACTCTTGTGCGCTCCCATTAGCCTCCAGCAAAAGAAGTCACCGATCGCCAGCAGTTTCGTCCTTTCATCAAATTTAACACATTTGCGAACGGAATAAACGGAAACTTTTTTGGCAGAACTTTCGTCTGTTCGCCTTTTTTCTGTTCAGCTCATCGCCACAACGAAGGCGGCCTCAGGTAAGCAGTAATTAAGCGCTAAAGAAATGACCCGTTAAGCCTCATGCCGATTTTGTGCGCTCCAAGAAGGATTCCAAGTCCTTTCCTAGTTCAGCTACCTGTGCACTCGTGATTAACTCAGGCCAGAGAGCACCCGGCGGCAGGTGGCATCACAGTCAGTTGGCGTGTCCTAACTCTTGTGCGCTCCCATTAGCCTCCAGCAAAAGAAGTCACCGATCGCCAGCAGTTTCGTCGTTTCATCAAATTTAACACATTTGCGAACGGAATAAACTGAAACTTTTTTGGCAGAACTTTCGTCTGTTCGCCTTTTTTCTGTTCAGCTCATCGCCACAAAGAAGGCGGCCTCAGGTAAGCAGTAATTAAGCGCTAAAGAAATGGCCCGTAAGCCTCATGCCGATTTTGTGCGCTCCAAGAAGGATTCCAAATTCTTTCCTAGTTCAGCTACCTGTGCACTCGTGATTAACTCAGGCCAGAGAGCACGCGGCGGCAGGTGGCGTCACAGCCAGTTGGCGTTTCCTAACTCTTGTGCGCTCCCATTAGCCTCCAGCAAAAGAAGTCACCGATCGCCAGCAGTTTCGTCGTTTCATCAAATTTAACACATTTGCGAACGGAATAAACGGAAACTTTTTTGGCAGAACTTTCGTCTGTTCACCTTTTTTCTGTTCAGCTCATCGCCACAACGAAGGCGGCCTCAGGTAAGCAGTAATTAAGCGCTAAAGAAATGGCCCGTTAAGCCTCATGCCGATTTTGTGCGCTCCAAGAAGGATTCCAAATCCTTTCCTAGTTCAGCTACCTGTGCACTCGTGATTAACTCAGGCCAGAGAGCACCCGGCGGCAGGTGGCATCACAGTCAGTTGGCGTGTCCTAACTCTTGTGCGCTCCCATTAGCCTCCAGCAAAAGAAGTCACCGATCGCCAGCAGTTTCGTCGTTTCATCAAATTTAACACATTTGCGAACGGAATAAACGGAAACTTTTTTGGCAGAACTTTCGTCTGTTCGCCTTTTTTCTGTTCAGCTCATCGCCACAACGAAGGTGGCCTCAGGTAAGCAGTAATTAAGCGCTAAAGAAATGACCCGTTAAGCCTCATGCCGATTTTGTGCGCTCCAAGAAGGATTCCAAGTCCTTTCCTAGTTCAGCTACCTGTGCACTCGTGATTAACTCAGGCCAGAGAGCACCCGGCGGCAGGTGGCATCACAGTCAGTTGGCGTGTCCTAACTCTTGTGCGCTCCCATTAGCCTCCAGCAAAAGAAGTCACCGATCGCCAGCAGTTTCGTCGTTTCATCAAATTTAACACATTTGCGAACGGAATAAACGGAAACTTTTTTGGCAGACCTTTCGTCTGTTCGCCTTTTTTCTGTTCAGCTCATCGCCACAACGAAGGCGGCCTCAGGTAAGCAGTAATTAAGCGCTAAAGAAATGACCCGTTAAGCCTCATGCCGATTTTGTGCGCTCCAAGAAGGATTCCAAGTCCTTTCCTAGTTCAGCTACCTGTGCACTCGTGATTAACTCAGGCCAGAGAGCACCCGGCGGCAGGTGGCGTCACAGTCAGTTGGCGTGTCCTAACTCTTGTGCGCTCCCATTAGCCTCCAGCAAAAGAAGTCACCGATCGCCAGCAGTTTCGTCGTTTCATCAAATTTAACACATTAGCGAACGGAATAAACTGAAACTTTTTTGGCCGAACTTTGGTCTGTTCGCCTTTTTTCTGTTCAGCTCATCGCCACAACGAAGGCGGCCTCAGGTAAGCAGTAATTAAGCGCTAAAGAAATGGCCCGTAAGCCTCATGCCGATTTTGTGCGCTCCAAGAAGGATTCCAAATCCTTTCCTAGTTCAGCTACCTGTGCACTCGTGATTAACTCAGGCCAGAGAGCACGCGGCGGCAGGTGGCGTCACAGCCAGTTGGCGTTTCCTAACTCTTGTGCGCTCCCATTAGCCTCCAGCAAAAGAAGTCACCGATCGCCAGCAGTTTCGTCGTTTCATCAAATTTAACACATTTGCGAACGGAATAAACTGAAACTTTTTTGGCAGAACTTTCGTCTGTTCGCCTTTTTTCTGTTCAGCTCATCGCCACAACGAAGGCGGCCTCAGGTAAGCAGTAATTAAGCGCTAAAGAAATGGCCCGTAAGCCTCATGCCGATTTTGTGCGCTCCAAGAAGGATTCCAAATCCTTTCCTAGTTCAGCTACCTGTGCACTCGTGATTAACTCAGGCCAGAGAGCACGCGGCGGCAGGTGGCGTCGCAGCCAGTTGGCGTTTCCTAACTCTTGTGCGCTCCCATTAGCCTCCAGCAAAAGAAGTCAGCGATCGCCAGCAGTTTCGTCGTTTCATCAAATTTAACACATTTGCGAACGGAATAAACTGAAACTTTTTTGGCAGAACTTTCGTCTGTTCGCCTTTTTTCTGTTCAGCTCATCGCCACAAAGAAGGCGGCCTCAGGTAAGCAGTAATTAAGCGCTAAAGAAATGGCCCGTAAGCCTCATGCCGATTTTGTGCGCTCCAAGAAGGATTCCAAATCCTTTCCTAGTTCAGCTACCTGTGCACTCGTGATTAACTCAGGCCAGAGAGCACGCGGCGGCAGGTGGCGTCACAGCCAGTTGGCGTTTCCTAACTCTTGTGCGCTCCCATTAGCCTCCAGCAAAAGAAGTCACCGATCGCCAGCAGTTTCGTCGTTTCATCAAATTTAACACATTTGCGAACGGAATAAACGGAAACTTTTTTGGCAGAACTTTCGTCTGTTCGCCTTTTTTCTGTTCAGCTCATCGCCACAAAGAAGGCGGCCTCAGGTAAGCAGTAATTAAGCGCTAAAGAAATGGCCCGTAAGCCTCATGCCGATTTTGTGCGCTCCAAGAAGGATTCCAAATCCTTTCCTAGTTCAGCTACCTGTGCACTCGTGATTAACTCAGGCCAGAGAGCACGCGGCGGCAGGTGGCGTCACAGCCAGTTGGCGTTTCCTAACTCTTGTGCGCTCCCATTAGCCTCCAGCAAAAGAAGTCAGCGATCGCCAGCAGTTTCGTCGTTTCATCAAATTTAACACATTTGCGAACGGAATAAACTGAAACTTTTTTGGCAGAACTTTCGTCTGTTCGCCTTTTTTCTGTTCAGCTCATCGCCACAAAGAAGGCGGCCTCAGGTAAGCAGTAATTAAGCGCTAAAGAAATGGCCCGTAAGCCTCATGCCGATTTTGTGCGCTCCAAGAAGGATTCCAAATCCTTTCCTAGTTCAGCTACCTGTGCACTCGTGATTAACTCAGGCCAGAGAGCACGCGGCGGCAGGTGGCGTCACAGCCAGTTGGCGTTTCCTAACTCTTGTGCGCTCCCATTAGCCTCCAGCAAAAGAAGTCAGCGATCGCCAGCAGTTTCGTCGTTTCATCAAATTTAACACATTTGCGAACGGAATAAACTGAAACTTTTTTGGCAGAACTTTCGTCTGTTCGCCTTTTTTCTGTTCAGCTCATCGCCACAAAGAAGGCGGCCTCAGGTAAGCAGTAATTAAGCGCTAAAGAAATGGCCCGTAAGCCTCATGCCGATTTTGTGCGCTCCAAGAAGGATTCCAAATTCTTTCCTAGTTCAGCTACCTGTGCACTCGTGATTAACTCAGGCCAGAGAGCACGCGGCGGCAGGTGGCGTCACAGCCAGTTGGCGTTTCCTAACTCTTGTGCGCTCCCATTAGCCTCCAGCAAAAGAAGTCACCGATCGCCAGCAGTTTCGTCGTTTCATCAAATTTAACACATTTGCGAACGGAATAAACGGAAACTTTTTTGGCAGAACTTTCGTCTGTTCGCCTTTTTTCTGTTCAGCTCATCGCCACAACGAAGGCGGCCTCAGGTAAGCAGTAATTAAGCGCTAAAGAAATGGCCCGTAAGCCTCATGCCGATTTTGTGCGCTCCAAGAAGGATTCCAAATCCTTTCCTAGTTCAGCTACCTGTGCATTCGTGATTAACTCAGGCCAGAGAGCACCCGGCGGCAGGTGGCGTCACAGTCAGTTGGCGTTTCCTAACTCTTGTGCGCTCCCATTAGCCTCCAGCAAAAGAAGTCACCGATCGCCAGCAGTTTCGTCGTTTCATCAAATTTAACACATTTGCGAACGGAATAAACGGAAACTTTTTTGGCAGAACTTTCGTCTGTTCGCCTTTTTTCTGTTCAGCTCATCGCCACAACGAAGGCGGCCTCAGGTAAGCAGTAATTAAGCGCTAAAGAAATGGCCCGTAAGCCTCATGCCGATTTTGTGCGCTCCAAGAAGGATTCCAAATCCTTTCCTAGTTCAGCTACCTGTGCACTCGTGATTAACTCAGGCCAGAGAGCACGCGGCGGCAGGTGGCGTCACAGTCAGTTGGCGTGTCCTAACTCTTGTGCGCTCCCATTAGCCTCCAGCAAAAGAAGTCACCGATCGCCAGCAGTTTCGTCGTTTCATCAAATTTAACACATTTGCGAACGGAATAAACGGAAACTTTTTTGGCAGAACTTTCGTCTGTTCGCCTTTTTTCTGTTCAGCTCATCGCCACAAAGAAGGCGGCCTCAGGTAAGCAGTAATTAAGCGCTAAAGAAATGGCCCGTAAGCCTCATGCCGATTTTGTGCGCTCCAAGAAGGATTCCAAATCCTTTCCTAGTTCAGCTACCTGTGCACTCGTGATTAACTCAGGCCAGAGAGCACGCGGCGGCAGGTGGCGTCACAGCCAGTTGGCGTTTCCTAACTCTTGTGCGCTCCCATTAGCCTCCAGCAAAAGAAGTCAGCGATCGCCAGCAGTTTCGTCGTTTCATCAAATTTAACACATTTGCGAACGGAATAAACTGAAACTTTTTTGGCAGAACTTTCGTCTGTTCGCCTTTTTTCTGTTCAGCTCATCGCCACAAAGAAGGCGGCCTCAGGTAAGCAGTAATTAAGCGCTAAAGAAATGGCCCGTAAGCCTCATGCCGATTTTGTGCGCTCCAAGAAGGATTCCAAATCCTTTCCTAGTTCAGCTACCTGTGCACTCGTGATTAACTCAGGCCAGAGAGCACGCGGCGGCAGGTGGCGTCACAGCCAGTTGGCGTTTCCTAACTCTTGTGCGCTCCCATTAGCCTCCAGCAAAAGAAGTCAGCGATCGCCAGCAGTTTCGTCGTTTCATCAAATTTAACACATTTGCGAACGGAATAAACTGAAACTTTTTTGGCAGAACTTTCGTCTGTTCGCCTTTTTTCTGTTCAGCTCATCGCCACAAAGAAGGCGGCCTCAGGTAAGCAGTAATTAAGCGCTAAAGAAATGGCCCGTAAGCCTCATGCCGATTTTGTGCGCTCCAAGAAGGATTCCAAATCCTTTCCTAGTTCAGCTACCTGTGCACTCGTGATTAACTCAGGCCAGAGAGCACGCGGCGGCAGGTGGCGTCACAGCCAGTTGGCGTTTCCTAACTCTTGTGCGCTCCCATTAGCCTCCAGCAAAAGAAGTCACCGATCGCCAGCAGTTTCGTCGTTTCATCAAATTTAACACATTTGCGAACGGAATAAACTGAAACTTTTTTGGCAGAACTTTCGTCTGTTCGCCTTTTTTCTGTTCAGCTCATCGCCACAAAGAAGGCGGCCTCAGGTAAGCAGTAATTAAGCGCTAAAGAAATGGCCCGTAAGCCTCATGCCGATTTTGTGCGCTCCAAGAAGGATTCCAAATCCTTTCCTAGTTCAGCTACCTGTGCACTCGTGATTAACTCAGGCCAGAGAGCACGCGGCGGCAGGTGGCGTCACAGCCAGTTGGCGTTTCCTAACTCTTGTGCGCTCCCATTAGCCTCCAGCAAAAGAAGTCAGCGATCGCCAGCAGTTTCGTCGTTTCATCAAATTTAACACATTTGCGAACGGAATAAACTGAAACTTTTTTGGCAGAACTTTCGTCTGTTCGCCTTTTTTCTGTTCAGCTCATCGCCACAAAGAAGGCGGCCTCAGGTAAGCAGTAATTAAGCGCTAAAGAAATGGCCCGTAAGCCTCATGCCGATTTTGTGCGCTCCAAGAAGGATTCCAAATCCTTTCCTAGTTCAGCTACCTGTGCACTCGTGATTAACTCAGGCCAGAGAGCACGCGGCGGCAGGTGGCGTCACAGCCAGTTGGCGTTTCCTAACTCTTGTGCGCTCCCATTAGCCTCCAGCAAAAGAAGTCAGCGATCGCCAGCAGTTTCGTCGTTTCATCAAATTTAACACATTTGCGAACGGAATAAACTGAAACTTTTTTGGCAGAACTTTCGTCTGTTCGCCTTTTTTCTGTTCAGCTCATCGCCACAAAGAAGGCGGCCTCAGGTAAGCAGTAATTAAGCGCTAAAGAAATGGCCCGTAAGCCTCATGCCGATTTTGTGCGCTCCAAGAAGGATTCCAAATTCTTTCCTAGTTCAGCTACCTGTGCACTCGTGATTAACTCAGGCCAGAGAGCACGCGGCGGCAGGTGGCGTCACAGCCAGTTGGCGTTTCCTAACTCTTGTGCGCTCCCATTAGCCTCCAGCAAAAGAAGTCACCGATCGCCAGCAGTTTCGTCGTTTCATCAAATTTAACACATTTGCGAACGGAATAAACGGAAACTTTTTTGGCAGAACTTTCGTCTGTTCGCCTTTTTTCTGTTCAGCTCATCGCCACAACGAAGGCGGCCTCAGGTAAGCAGTAATTAAGCGCTAAAGAAATGGCCCGTAAGCCTCATGCCGATTTTGTGCGCTCCAAGAAGGATTCCAAATCCTTTCCTAGTTCAGCTACCTGTGCACTCGTGATTAACTCAGGCCAGAGAGCACCCGGCGGCAGGTGGCGTCACAGTCAGTTGGCGTTTCCTAACTCTTGTGCGCTCCCATTAGCCTCCAGCAAAAGAAGTCACCGATCGCCAGCAGTTTCGTCGTTTCATCAAATTTAACACATTTGCGAACGGAATAAACGGAAACTTTTTTGGCAGAACTTTCGTCTGTTCGCCTTTTTTCTGTTCAGCTCATCGCCACAACGAAGGCGGCCTCAGGTAAGCAGTAATTAAGCGCTAAAGAAATGGCCCGTAAGCCTCATGCCGATTTTGTGCGCTCCAAGAAGGATTCCAAATCCTTTCCTAGTTCAGCTACCTGTGCACTCGTGATTAACTCAGGCCAGAGAGCACGCGGCGGCAGGTGGCGTCACAGTCAGTTGGCGTGTCCTAACTCTTGTGCGCTCCCATTAGCCTCCAGCAAAAGAAGTCACCGATCGCCAGCAGTTTCGTCGTTTCATCAAATTTAACACATTTGCGAACGGAATAAACGGAAACTTTTTTGGCAGAACTTTCGTCTGTTCGCCTTTTTTCTGTTCAGCTCATCGCCACAAAGAAGGCGGCCTCAGGTAAGCAGTAATTAAGCGCTAAAGAAATGGCCCGTAAGCCTCATGCCGATTTTGTGCGCTCCAAGAAGGATTCCAAATCCTTTCCTAGTTCAGCTACCTGTGCACTCGTGATTAACTCAGGCCAGAGAGCACGCGGCGGCAGGTGGCGTCACAGCCAGTTGGCGTTTCCTAACTCTTGTGCGCTCCCATTAGCCTCCAGCAAAAGAAGTCAGCGATCGCCAGCAGTTTCGTCGTTTCATCAAATTTAACACATTTGCGAACGGAATAAACTGAAACTTTTTTGGCAGAACTTTCGTCTGTTCGCCTTTTTTCTGTTCAGCTCATCGCCACAAAGAAGGCGGCCTCAGGTAAGCAGTAATTAAGCGCTAAAGAAATGGCCCGTAAGCCTCATGCCGATTTTGTGCGCTCCAAGAAGGATTCCAAATCCTTTCCTAGTTCAGCTACCTGTGCACTCGTGATTAACTCAGGCCAGAGAGCACGCGGCGGCAGGTGGCGTCACAGCCAGTTGGCGTTTCCTAACTCTTGTGCGCTCCCATTAGCCTCCAGCAAAAGAAGTCAGCGATCGCCAGCAGTTTCGTCGTTTCATCAAATTTAACACATTTGCGAACGGAATAAACTGAAACTTTTTTGGCAGAACTTTCGTCTGTTCGCCTTTTTTCTGTTCAGCTCATCGCCACAAAGAAGGCGGCCTCAGGTAAGCAGTAATTAAGCGCTAAAGAAATGGCCCGTAAGCCTCATGCCGATTTTGTGCGCTCCAAGAAGGATTCCAAATTCTTTCCTAGTTCAGCTACCTGTGCACTCGTGATTAACTCAGGCCAGAGAGCACGCGGCGGCAGGTGGCGTCACAGCCAGTTGGCGTTTCCTAACTCTTGTGCGCTCCCATTAGCCTCCAGCAAAAGAAGTCACCGATCGCCAGCAGTTTCGTCCTTTCATCAAATTTAACACATTTGCGAACGGAATAAACGGAAACTTTTTTGGCAGAACTTTCGTCTGTTCGCCTTTTTTCTGTTCAGCTCATCGCCACAACGAAGGCGGCCTCAGGTAAGCAGTAATTAAGCGCTAAAGAAATGACCCGTTAAGCCTCATGCCGATTTTGTGCGCTCCAAGAAGGATTCCAAGTCCTTTCCTAGTTCAGCTACCTGTGCACTCGTGATTAACTCAGGCCAGAGAGCACCCGGCGGCAGGTGGCATCACAGTCAGTTGGCGTGTCCTAACTCTTGTGCGCTCCCATTAGCCTCCAGCAAAAGAAGTCACCGATCGCCAGCAGTTTCGTCGTTTCATCAAATTTAACACATTTGCGAACGGAATAAACTGAAACTTTTTTGGCAGAACTTTCGTCTGTTCGCCTTTTTTCTGTTCAGCTCATCGCCACAAAGAAGGCGGCCTCAGGTAAGCAGTAATTAAGCGCTAAAGAAATGGCCCGTAAGCCTCATGCCGATTTTGTGCGCTCCAAGAAGGATTCCAAATTCTTTCCTAGTTCAGCTACCTGTGCACTCGTGATTAACTCAGGCCAGAGAGCACGCGGCGGCAGGTGGCGTCACAGCCAGTTGGCGTTTCCTAACTCTTGTGCGCTCCCATTAGCCTCCAGCAAAAGAAGTCACCGATCGCCAGCAGTTTCGTCGTTTCATCAAATTTAACACATTTGCGAACGGAATAAACGGAAACTTTTTTGGCAGAACTTTCGTCTGTTCGCCTTTTTTCTGTTCAGCTCATCGCCACAAAGAAGGCGGCCTCAGGTAAGCAGTAATTAAGCGCTAAAGAAATGGCCCGTTAAGCCTCATGCCGATTTTGTGCGCTCCAAGAAGGATTCCAAATCCTTTCCTAGTTCAGCTACCTGTGCACTCGTGATTAACTCAGGCCAGAGAGCACCCGGCGGCAGGTGGCATCACAGTCAGTTGGCGTGTCCTAACTCTTGTGCGCTCCCATTAGCCTCCAGCAAAAGAAGTCACCGATCGCCAGCAGTTTCGTCGTTTCATCAAATTTAACACATTTGCGAACGGAATAAACGGAAACTTTTTTGGCAGAACTTTCGTCTGTTCGCCTTTTTTCTGTTCAGCTCATCGCCACAACGAAGGTGGCCTCAGGTAAGCAGTAATTAAGCGCTAAAGAAATGACCCGTTAAGCCTCATGCCGATTTTGTGCGCTCCAAGAAGGATTCCAAGTCCTTTCCTAGTTCAGCTACCTGTGCACTCGTGATTAACTCAGGCCAGAGAGCACCCGGCGGCAGGTGGCATCACAGTCAGTTGGCGTGTCCTAACTCTTGTGCGCTCCCATTAGCCTCCAGCAAAAAAAGTCACCGATCGCCAGCAGTTTCGTCGTTTCATCAAATTTAACACATTTGCGAACGGAATAAACGGAAACTTTTTTGGCAGACCTTTCGTCTGTTCGCCTTTTTTCTGTTCAGCTCATCGCCACAACGAAGGCGGCCTCAGGTAAGCAGTAATTAAGCGCTAAAGAAATGACCCGTTAAGCCTCATGCCGATTTTGTGCGCTCCAAGAAGGATTCCAAGTCCTTTCCTAGTTCAGCTACCTGTGCACTCGTGATTAACTCAGGCCAGAGAGCACGCGGCGGCAGGTGGCGTCACAGCCAGTTGGCGTTTCCTAACTCTTGTGCGCTCCCATTAGCCTCCAGCAAAAGAAGTCAGCGATCGCCAGCAGTTTCGTCGTTTCATCAAATTTAACACATTTGCGAACGGAATAAACTGAAACTTTTTTGGCAGAACTTTCGTCTGTTCGCCTTTTTTCTGTTCAGCTCATCGCCACAAAGAAGGCGGCCTCAGGTAAGCAGTAATTAAGCGCTAAAGAAATGGCCCGTAAGCCTCATGCCGATTTTGTGCGCTCCAAGAAGGATTCCAAATCCTTTCCTAGTTCAGCTACCTGTGCACTCGTGATTAACTCAGGCCAGAGAGCACGCGGCGGCAGGTGGCGTCACAGCCAGTTGGCGTTTCCTAACTCTTGTGCGCTCCCATTAGCCTCCAGCAAAAGAAGTCAGCGATCGCCAGCAGTTTCGTCGTTTCATCAAATTTAACACATTTGCGAACGGAATAAACTGAAACTTTTTTGGCAGAACTTTCGTCTGTTCGCCTTTTTTCTGTTCAGCTCATCGCCACAAAGAAGGCGGCCTCAGGTAAGCAGTAATTAAGCGCTAAAGAAATGGCCCGTAAGCCTCATGCCGATTTTGTGCGCTCCAAGAAGGATTCCAAATCCTTTCCTAGTTCAGCTACCTGTGCACTCGTGATTAACTCAGGCCAGAGAGCACGCGGCGGCAGGTGGCGTCACAGCCAGTTGGCGTTTCCTAACTCTTGTGCGCTCCCATTAGCCTCCAGCAAAAGAAGTCAGCGATCGCCAGCAGTTTCGTCCTTTCATCAAATTTAACACATTTGCGAACGGAATAAACGGAAACTTTTTTGGCAGAACTTTCGTCTGTTCGCCTTTTTTCTGTTCAGCTCATCGCCACAAAGAAGGCGGCCTCAGGTAAGCAGTAATTAAGCGCTAAAGAAATGGCCCGTAAGCCTCATGCCGATTTTGTGCGCTCCAAGAAGGATTCCAAATCCTTTCCTAGTTCAGCTACCTGTGCACTCGTGATTAACTCAGGCCAGAGAGCACCCGGCGGCAGGTGGCATCACAGTCAGTTGGCGTGTCCTAACTCTTGTGCGCTCCCATTAGCCTCCAGCAAAAGAAGTCACCGATCGCCAGCAGTTTCGTCGTTTCATCAAATTTAACACATTTGCGAACGGAATAAACTGAAACTTTTTTGGCAGAACTTTCGTCTGTTCGCCTTTTTTCTGTTCAGCTCATCGCCACAAAGAAGGCGGCCTCAGGTAAGCAGTAATTAAGCGCTAAAGAAATGGCCCGTAAGCCTCATGCCGATTTTGTGCGCTCCAAGAAGGATTCCAAATTCTTTCCTAGTTCAGCTACCTGTGCACTCGTGATTAACTCAGGCCAGAGAGCACGCGGCGGCAGGTGGCGTCACAGCCAGTTGGCGTTTCCTAACTCTTGTGCGCTCCCATTAGCCTCCAGCAAAAGAAGTCACCGATCGCCAGCAGTTTCGTCGTTTCATCAAATTTAACACATTTGCGAACGGAATAAACGGAAACTTTTTTGGCAGAACTTTCGTCTGTTCGCCTTTTTTCTGTTCAGCTCATCGCCACAAAGAAGGCGGCCTCAGGTAAGCAGTAATTAAGCGCTAAAGAAATGGCCCGTTAAGCCTCATGCCGATTTTGTGCGCTCCAAGAAGGATTCCAAATCCTTTCCTAGTTCAGCTACCTGTGCACTCGTGATTAACTCAGGCCAGAGAGCACCCGGCGGCAGGTGGCATCACAGTCAGTTGGCGTGTCCTAACTCTTGTGCGCTCCCATTAGCCTCCAGCAAAAGAAGTCACCGATCGCCAGCAGTTTCGTCGTTTCATCAAATTTAACACATTTGCGAACGGAATAAACGGAAACTTTTTTGGCAGAACTTTCGTCTGTTCGCCTTTTTTCTGTTCAGCTCATCGCCACAACGAAGGTGGCCTCAGGTAAGCAGTAATTAAGCGCTAAAGAAATGACCCGTTAAGCCTCATGCCGATTTTGTGCGCTCCAAGAAGGATTCCAAGTCCTTTCCTAGTTCAGCTACCTGTGCACTCGTGATTAACTCAGGCCAGAGAGCACCCGGCGGCAGGTGGCATCACAGTCAGTTGGCGTGTCCTAACTCTTGTGCGCTCCCATTAGCCTCCAGCAAAAAAAGTCACCGATCGCCAGCAGTTTCGTCGTTTCATCAAATTTAACACATTTGCGAACGGAATAAACGGAAACTTTTTTGGCAGACCTTTCGTCTGTTCGCCTTTTTTCTGTTCAGCTCATCGCCACAACGAAGGCGGCCTCAGGTAAGCAGTAATTAAGCGCTAAAGAAATGACCCGTTAAGCCTCATGCCGATTTTGTGCGCTCCAAGAAGGATTCCAAGTCCTTTCCTAGTTCAGCTACCTGTGCACTCGTGATTAACTCAGGCCAGAGAGCACCCGGCGGCAGGTGGCGTCACAGTCAGTTGGCGTGTCCTAACTCTTGTGCGCTCCCATTAGCCTCCAGCAAAAGAAGTCACCGATCGCCAGCAGTTTAGTCGTTTCATCAAATTTAACACATTTGCGAACGGAATAAACTGAAACTTTTTTGGCCGAACTTTGGTCTGTTCGCCTTTTTTCTGTTCAGCTCATCGCCACAACGAAGGCGGCCTCAGGTAAGCAGTAATTAAGCGCTAAAGAAATGGCCCGTTAAGCCTCATGCCGATTTTGTGCGCTCCAAGAAGGATTCCAAGTCCTTTCCTAGTTCAGCTACTTGTGCACTCGTGATTAACTCAGGCCAGAGAGCACGCGGCGGCAGGTGGCGTCACAGTCAGTTGGCGTGTCCTAACTCTTGTGCGCTCCCATTAGCCTCCAGCAAAAGAAGTCATCGATCGCCAGCAGTTTCGTCGTTTCATCAAATTTAACACATTTGCGAACGGAATAAACGGAAACTTTTTTGGCAGAACTTTCGTCTGTTCGCCTTTTTTCTGTTCAGCTCATCGCCACAACGAGGGCGGCCTCAGGTAAGCAGTAATTAAGCGCTAAAGAAATGGCCCGTAAGCCTCATGCCGATTTTGTGCGCTCCAAGAAGGATTCCAAATTCTTTCCTAGTTCAGCTACCTGTGCACTCGTGATTAACTCAGGCCAGAGAGCACGCGGCGGCAGGTGGCGTCACAGCCAGTTGGCGTTTCCTAACTCTTGTGCGCTCCCATTAGTCTCCAGCAAAAGAAGTCACCGATCGCCAGCAGTTTCGTCGTTTCATCAAATTTAACACATTTGCGAACGGAATAAACGGAAACTTTTTTGGCAGAACTTTCGTCTGTTCGCCTTTTTTCTGTTCAGCTCATCGCCACAACGAAGGCGGCCTCAGGTAAGCAGTAATTAAGCGCTAAAGAAATGGCCCGTAAGCCTCATGCCGATTTTGTGCGCTCCAAGAAGGATTCCAAATCCTTTCCTAGTTCAGCTACCTGTGCACTCGTGATTAACTCAGGCCAGAGAGCACGCGGCGGCAGGTGGCGTCACAGTCAGTTGGCGTGTCCTAACTCTTGTGCGCTCCCATAGCCTCCAGCAAAAGAAGTCACCGATCGCCAGCAGTTTCGTCGTTTCATCAAATTTAACACATTTGCGAACGGAATAAACGGAAACTTTTTTGGCAGAACTTTCGTCTGTTCGCCTTTTTTCTGTTCAGCTCATCGCCACAAAGAAGGCGGCCTCAGGTAAGCAGTAATTAAGCGCTAAAGAAATGGCCCGTAAGCCTCATGCCGATTTTGTGCGCTCCAAGAAGGATTCCAAATCCTTTCCTAGTTCAGCTACCTGTGCACTCGTGATTAACTCAGGCCAGAGAGCACGCGGCGGCAGGTGGCGTCACAGCCAGTTGGCGTTTCCTAACTCTTGTGCGCTCCCATTAGCCTCCAGCAAAAGAAGTCACCGATCGCCAGCAGTTTCGTCGTTTCATCAAATTTAACACATTTGCGAACGGAATAAACGGAAACTTTTTTGGCAGACCTTTCGTCTGTTCGCCTTTTTTCTGTTCAGCTCATCGCCACAACGAAGGCGGCCTCAGGTAAGCAGTAATTAAGCGCTAAAGAAATGACCCGTTAAGCCTCATGCCGATTTTGTGCGCTCCAAGAAGGATTCCAAGTCCTTTCCTAGTTCAGCTACCTGTGCACTCGTGATTAACTCAGGCCAGAGAGCACCCGGCGGCAGGTGGCATCACAGTCAGTTGGCGTGTCCTAACTCTTGTGCGCTCCCATTAGCCTCCAGCAAAAAAAGTCACCGATCGCCAGCAGTTTCGTCGTTTCATCAAATTTAACACATTTGCGAACGGAATAAACGGAAACTTTTTTGGCAGACCTTTCGTCTGTTCGCCTTTTTTCTGTTCAGCTCATCGCCACAACGAAGGCGGCCTCAGGTAAGCAGTAATTAAGCGCTAAAGAAATGACCCGTTAAGCCTCATGCCGATTTTGTGCGCTCCAAGAAGGATTCCAAGTCCTTTCCTAGTTCAGCTACCTGTGCACTCGTGATTAACTCAGGCCAGAGAGCACCCGGCGGCAGGTGGCGTCACAGTCAGTTGGCGTGTCCTAACTCTTGTGCGCTCCCATTAGCCTCCAGCAAAAGAAGTCATCGATCGCCAGCAGTTTCGTCGTTTCATCAAATTTAACACATTTGCGAACGGAATAAACGGAAACTTTTTTGGCAGAACTTTCGTCTGTTCGCCTTTTTTCTGTTCAGCTCATCGCCACAACGAGGGCGGCCTCAGGTAAGCAGTAATTAAGCGCTAAAGAAATGGCCCGTAAGCCTCATGCCGATTTTGTGCGCTCCAAGAAGGATTCCAAATTCTTTCCTAGTTCAGCTACCTGTGCACTCGTGATTAACTCAGGCCAGAGAGCACGCGGCGGCAGGTGGCGTCACAGCCAGTTGGCGTTTCCTAACTCTTGTGCGCTCCCATTAGTCTCCAGCAAAAGAAGTCACCGATCGCCAGCAGTTTCGTCGTTTCATCAAATTTAACACATTTGCGAACGGAATAAACGGAAACTTTTTTGGCAGAACTTTCGTCTGTTCGCCTTTTTTCTGTTCAGCTCATCGCCACAACGAAGGCGGCCTCAGGTAAGCAGTAATTAAGCGCTAAAGAAATGGCCCGTAAGCCTCATGCCGATTTTGTGCGCTCCAAGAAGGATTCCAAATCCTTTCCTAGTTCAGCTACCTGTGCACTCGTGATTAACTCAGGCCAGAGAGCACGCGGCGGCAGGTGGCGTCACAGTCAGTTGGCGTGTCCTAACTCTTGTGCGCTCCCATAGCCTCCAGCAAAAGAAGTCACCGATCGCCAGCAGTTTCGTCGTTTCATCAAATTTAACACATTTGCGAACGGAATAAACGGAAACTTTTTTGGCAGAACTTTCGTCTGTTCGCCTTTTTTCTGTTCAGCTCATCGCCACAAAGAAGGCGGCCTCAGGTAAGCAGTAATTAAGCGCTAAAGAAATGGCCCGTAAGCCTCATGCCGATTTTGTGCGCTCCAAGAAGGATTCCAAATCCTTTCCTAGTTCAGCTACCTGTGCACTCGTGATTAACTCAGGCCAGAGAGCACGCGGCGGCAGGTGGCGTCACAGCCAGTTGGCGTTTCCTAACTCTTGTGCGCTCCCATTAGCCTCCAGCAAAAGAAGTCACCGATCGCCAGCAGTTTCGTCGTTTCATCAAATTTAACACATTTGCGAACGGAATAAACGGAAACTTTTTTGGCAGACCTTTCGTCTGTTCGCCTTTTTTCTGTTCAGCTCATCGCCACAACGAAGGCGGCCTCAGGTAAGCAGTAATTAAGCGCTAAAGAAATGACCCGTTAAGCCTCATGCCGATTTTGTGCGCTCCAAGAAGGATTCCAAGTCCTTTCCTAGTTCAGCTACCTGTGCACTCGTGATTAACTCAGGCCAGAGAGCACCCGGCGGCAGGTGGCATCACAGTCAGTTGGCGTGTCCTAACTCTTGTGCGCTCCCATTAGCCTCCAGCAAAAAAAGTCACCGATCGCCAGCAGTTTCGTCGTTTCATCAAATTTAACACATTTGCGAACGGAATAAACGGAAACTTTTTTGGCAGACCTTTCGTCTGTTCGCCTTTTTTCTGTTCAGCTCATCGCCACAACGAAGGCGGCCTCAGGTAAGCAGTAATTAAGCGCTAAAGAAATGACCCGTTAAGCCTCATGCCGATTTTGTGCGCTCCAAGAAGGATTCCAAGTCCTTTCCTAGTTCAGCTACCTGTGCACTCGTGATTAACTCAGGCCAGAGAGCACCCGGCGGCAGGTGGCGTCACAGTCAGTTGGCGTGTCCTAACTCTTGTGCGCTCCCATTAGCCTCCAGCAAAAGAAGTCACCGATCGCCAGCAGTTTCGTCGTTTCATCAAATTTAACACATTTGCGAACGGAATAAACTGAAACTTTTTTGGCCGAACTTTGGTCTGTTCGCCTTTTTTCTGTTCAGCTCATCGCCACAACGAAGGCGGCCTCAGGTAAGCAGTAATTAAGCGCTAAAGAAATGGCCCGTTAAGCCTCATGCCGATTTTGTGCGCTCCAAGAAGGATTCCAAGTCCTTTCCTAGTTCAGCTACTTGTGCACTCGTGATTAACTCAGGCCAGAGAGCACGCGGCGGCAGGTGGCGTCACAGTCAGTTGGCGTGTCCTAACTCTTGTGCGCTCCCATTAGCCTCCAGCAAAAGAAGTCATCGATCGCCAGCAGTTTCGTCGTTTCATCAAATTTAACACATTTGCGAACGGAATAAACGGAAACTTTTTTGGCAGAACTTTCGTCTGTTCGCCTTTTTTCTGTTCAGCTCATCGCCACAACGAGGGCGGCCTCAGGTAAGCAGTAATTAAGCGCTAAAGAAATGGCCCGTAAGCCTCATGCCGATTTTGTGCGCTCCAAGAAGGATTCCAAATTCTTTCCTAGTTCAGCTACCTGTGCACTCGTGATTAACTCAGGCCAGAGAGCACGCGGCGGCAGGTGGCGTCACAGCCAGTTGGCGTTTCCTAACTCTTGTGCGCTCCCATTAGTCTCCAGCAAAAGAAGTCACCGATCGCCAGCAGTTTCGTCGTTTCATCAAATTTAACACATTTGCGAACGGAATAAACGGAAACTTTTTTGGCAGAACTTTCGTCTGTTCGCCTTTTTTCTGTTCAGCTCATCGCCACAACGAAGGCGGCCTCAGGTAAGCAGTAATTAAGCGCTAAAGAAATGGCCCGTAAGCCTCATGCCGATTTTGTGCGCTCCAAGAAGGATTCCAAATCCTTTCCTAGTTCAGCTACCTGTGCACTCGTGATTAACTCAGGCCAGAGAGCACGCGGCGGCAGGTGGCGTCACAGTCAGTTGGCGTGTCCTAACTCTTGTGCGCTCCCATAGCCTCCAGCAAAAGAAGTCACCGATCGCCAGCAGTTTCGTCGTTTCATCAAATTTAACACATTTGCGAACGGAATAAACGGAAACTTTTTTGGCAGAACTTTCGTCTGTTCGCCTTTTTTCTGTTCAGCTCATCGCCACAAAGAAGGCGGCCTCAGGTAAGCAGTAATTAAGCGCTAAAGAAATGGCCCGTAAGCCTCATGCCGATTTTGTGCGCTCCAAGAAGGATTCCAAATCCTTTCCTAGTTCAGCTACCTGTGCACTCGTGATTAACTCAGGCCAGAGAGCACGCGGCGGCAGGTGGCGTCACAGCCAGTTGGCGTTTCCTAACTCTTGTGCGCTCCCATTAGCCTCCAGCAAAAGAAGTCACCGATCGCCAGCAGTTTCGTCGTTTCATCAAATTTAACACATTTGCGAACGGAATAAACTGAAACTTTTTTGGCAGAACTTTCGTCTGTTCGCCTTTTTTCTGTTCAGCTCATCGCCACAACGAAGGCGGCCTCAGGTAAGCAGTAATTAAGCGCTAAAGAAATGGCCCGTAAGCCTCATGCCGATTTTGTGCGCTCCAAGAAGGATTCCAAATCCTTTCCTAGTTCAGCTACCTGTGCACTCGTGATTAACTCAGGCCAGAGAGCACGCGGCGGCAGGTGGCGTCACAGTCAGTTGGCGTGTCCTAACTCTTGTGCGCTCCCATTAGCCTCCAGCAAAAGAAGTCAGCGATCGCCAGCAGTTTCGTCGTTTCATCAAATTTAACACATTTGCGAACGGAATAAACTGAAACTTTTTTGGCAGAACTTTCGTCTGTTCGCCTTTTTTCTGTTCAGCTCATCGCCACAAAGAAGGCGGCCTTAGGTAAGCAGTAATTAAGCGCTAAAGAAATGGCCCGTAAGCCTCATGCCGATTTTGTGCGCTCCAAGAAGGATTCCAAATCCTTTCCTAGTTCAGCTACCTGTGCACTCGTGATTAACTCAGGCCAGAGAGCACGCGGCGGCAGGTGGCGTCACAGCCAGTTGGCGTTTCCTAACTCTTGTGCGCTCCCATTAGCCTCCAGCAAAAGAAGTCAGCGATCGCCAGCAGTTTCGTCGTTTCATCAAATTTAACACATTTGCGAACGGAATAAACTGAAACTTTTTTGGCAGAACTTTCGTCTGTTCGCCTTTTTTCTGTTCAGCTCATCGCCACAAAGAAGGCGGCCTCAGGTAAGCAGTAATTAAGCGCTAAAGAAATGGCCCGTAAGCCTCATGCCGATTTTGTGCGCTCCAAGAAGGATTCCAAATCCTTTCCTAGTTCAGCTACCTGTGCACTCGTGATTAACTCAGGCCAGAGAGCACGCGGCGGCAGGTGGCGTCACAGCCAGTTGGCGTTTCCTAACTCTTGCGCGCTCCCATTAGCCTCCAGCAAAAGAAGTCACCGATCGCCAGCAGTTTCGTCGTTTCATCAAATTTAACACATTTGCGAACGGAATAAACTGAAACTTTTTTGGCAGAACTTTCGTCTGTTCGCCTTTTTTCTGTTCAGCTCATCGCCACAAAGAAGGCGGCCTCAGGTAAGCAGTAATTAAGCGCTAAAGAAATGGCCCGTAAGCCTCATGCCGATTTTGTGCGCTCCAAGAAGGATTCCAAATTCTTTCCTAGTTCAGCTACCTGTGCACTCGTGATTAACTCAGGCCAGAGAGCACGCGGCGGCAGGTGGCGTCACAGCCAGTTGGCGTTTCCTAACTCTTGTGCGCTCCCATTAGCCTCCAGCAAAAGAAGTCACCGATCGCCAGCAGTTTCGTCGTTTCATCAAATTTAACACATTTGCGAACGGAATAAACTGAAACTTTTTTGGCAGAACTTTCGTCTGTTCGCCTTTTTTCTGTTCAGCTCATCGCCACAAAGAAGGCGGCCTCAGGTAAGCAGTAATTAAGCGCTAAAGAAATGGCCCGTAAGCCTCATGCCGATTTTGTGCGCTCCAAGAAGGATTCCAAATCCTTTCCTAGTTCAGCTACCTGTGCACTCGTGATTAACTCAGGCCAGAGAGCACGCGGCGGCAGGTGGCGTCACAGCCAGTTGGCGTTTCCTAACTCTTGTGCGCTCCCATTAGCCTCCAGCAAAAGAAGTCACCGATCGCCAGCAGTTTCGTCGTTTCATCAAATTTAACACATTTGCGAACGGAATAAACTGAAACTTTTTTGGCAGAACTTTCGTCTGTTCGCCTTTTTTCTGTTCAGCTCATCGCCACAAAGAAGGCGGCCTCAGGTAAGCAGTAATTAAGCGCTAAAGAAATGGCCCGTAAGCCTCATGCCGATTTTGTGCGCTCCAAGAAGGATTCCAAATTCTTTCCTAGTTCAGCTACCTGTGCACTCGTGATTAACTCAGGCCAGAGAGCACGCGGCGGCAGGTGGCGTCACAGCCAGTTGGCGTTTCCTAACTCTTGTGCGCTCCCATTAGCCTCCAGCAAAAGAAGTCACCGATCGCCAGCAGTTTCGTCGTTTCATCAAATTTAACACATTTGCGAACGGAATAAACGGAAACTTTTTTGGCAGAACTTTCGTCTGTTCGCCTTTTTTCTGTTCAGCTCATCGCCACAACGAAGGCGGCCTCAGGTAAGCAGTAATTAAGCGCTAAAGAAATGGCCCGTAAGCCTCATGCCGATTTTGTGCGCTCCAAGAAGGATTCCAAATCCTTTCCTAGTTCAGCTACCTGTGCACTCGTGATTAACTCAGGCCAGAGAGCACCCGGCGGCAGGTGGCGTCACAGTCAGTTGGCGTTTCCTAACTCTTGTGCGCTCCCATTAGCCTCCAGCAAAAGAAGTCACCGATCGCCAGCAGTTTCGTCGTTTCATCAAATTTAACACATTTGCGAACGGAATAAACGGAAACTTTTTTGGCAGAACTTTCGTCTGTTCGCCTTTTTTCTGTTCAGCTCATCGCCACAACGAAGGCGGCCTCAGGTAAGCAGTAATTAAGCGCTAAAGAAATGGCCCGTAAGCCTCATGCCGATTTTGTGCGCTCCAAGAAGGATTCCAAATCCTTTCCTAGTTCAGCTACCTGTGCACTCGTGATTAACTCAGGCCAGAGAGCACGCGGCGGCAGGTGGCGTCACAGTCAGTTGGCGTGTCCTAACTCTTGTGCGCTCCCATTAGCCTCCAGCAAAAGAAGTCACCGATCGCCAGCAGTTTCGTCGTTTCATCAAATTTAACACATTTGCGAACGGAATAAACGGAAACTTTTTTGGCAGAACTTTCGTCTGTTCGCCTTTTTTCTGTTCAGCTCATCGCCACAAAGAAGGCGGCCTCAGGTAAGCAGTAATTAAGCGCTAAAGAAATGGCCCGTAAGCCTCATGCCGATTTTGTGCGCTCCAAGAAGGATTCCAAATCCTTTCCTAGTTCAGCTACCTGTGCACTCGTGATTAACTCAGGCCAGAGAGCACGCGGCGGCAGGTGGCGTCACAGCCAGTTGGCGTTTCCTAACTCTTGTGCGCTCCCATTAGCCTCCAGCAAAAGAAGTCAGCGATCGCCAGCAGTTTCGTCGTTTCATCAAATTTAACACATTTGCGAACGGAATAAACTGAAACTTTTTTGGCAGAACTTTCGTCTGTTCGCCTTTTTTCTGTTCAGCTCATCGCCACAAAGAAGGCGGCCTCAGGTAAGCAGTAATTAAGCGCTAAAGAAATGGCCCGTAAGCCTCATGCCGATTTTGTGCGCTCCAAGAAGGATTCCAAATTCTTTCCTAGTTCAGCTACCTGTGCACTCGTGATTAACTCAGGCCAGAGAGCACGCGGCGGCAGGTGGCGTCACAGCCAGTTGGCGTTTCCTAACTCTTGTGCGCTCCCATTAGCCTCCAGCAAAAGAAGTCACCGATCGCCAGCAGTTTCGTCGTTTCATCAAATTTAACACATTTGCGAACGGAATAAACGGAAACTTTTTTGGCAGAACTTTCGTCTGTTCGCCTTTTTTCTGTTCAGCTCATCGCCACAACGAAGGCGGCCTCAGGTAAGCAGTAATTAAGCGCTAAAGAAATGGCCCGTAAGCCTCATGCCGATTTTGTGCGCTCCAAGAAGGATTCCAAATCCTTTCCTAGTTCAGCTACCTGTGCACTCGTGATTAACTCAGGCCAGAGAGCACGCGGCGGCAGGTGGCGTCACAGCCAGTTGGCGTTTCCTAACTCTTGTGCGCTCCCATTAGCCTCCAGCAAAAGAAGTCAGCGATCGCCAGCAGTTTCGTCGTTTCATCAAATTTAACACATTTGCGAACGGAATAAACGGAAACTTTTTTGGCAGAACTTTCGTCTGTTCGCCTTTTTTCTGTTCAGCTCATCGCCACAAAGAAGGCGGCCTCAGGTAAGCAGTAATTAAGCGCTAAAGAAATGGCCCGTAAGCCTCATGCCGATTTTGTGCGCTCCAAGAAGGATTCCAAATCCTTTCCTAGTTCAGCTACCTGTGCACTCGTGATTAACTCAGGCCAGAGAGCACGCGGCAGCAGGTGGCGTCACAGTCAGTTGGCGTGTCCTAACTCTTGTGCGCTCCCATTAGCCTCCAGCAAAAGAAGTCACCGATCGCCAGCAGTTTCTTCGTTTCATCAAATTTAACACATTTGCGAACGGAATAAACGGAAACTTTTTTGGCAGAACTTTCGTCTGTTCGCCTTTTTTCTGTTCAGCTCATCGCCACAAAGAAGGCGGCCTCAGGTAAGCAGTAATTAAGCGCTAAAGAAATGGCCCGTAAGCCTCATGCCGATTTTGTGCGCTCCAAGAAGGATTCCAAATCCTTTCCTAGTTCAGCTACCTGTGCACTCGTGATTAACTCAGGCCAGAGAGCACGCGGCGGCAGGTGGCGTCACAGCCAGTTGGCGTTTCCTAACTCTTGTGCGCTCCCATTAGCCTCCAGCAAAAGAAGTCAGCGATCGCCAGCAGTTTCGTCGTTTCATCAAATTTAACACATTTGCGAACGGAATAAACTGAAACTTTTTTGGCAGAACTTTCGTCTGTTCGCCTTTTTTCTGTTCAGCTCATCGCCACAAAGAAGGCGGCCTCAGGTAAGCAGTAATTAAGCGCTAAAGAAATGGCCCGTAAGCCTCATGCCGATTTTGTGCGCTCCAAGAAGGATTCCAAATCCTTTCCTAGTTCAGCTACCTGTGCACTCGTGATTAACTCAGGCCAGAGAGCACGCGGCGGCAGGTGGCGTCACAGCCAGTTGGCGTTTCCTAACTCTTGTGCGCTCCCATTAGCCTCCAGCAAAAGAAGTCACCGATCGCCAGCAGTTTCGTCGTTTCATCAAATTTAACACATTTGCGAACGGAATAAACGGAAACTTTTTTGGCAGAACTTTCGTCTGTTCGCCTTTTTTCTGTTCAGCTCATCGCCACAACGAAGGCGGCCTCAGGTAAGCAGTAATTAAGCGCTAAAGAAATGGCCCGTAAGCCTCATGCCGATTTTGTGCGCTCCAAGAAGGATTCCAAATCCTTTCCTAGTTCAGCTACCTGTGCACTCGTGATTAACTCAGGCCAGAGAGCACCCGGCGGCAGGTGGCGTCACAGTCAGTTGGCGTTTCCTAACTCTTGTGCGCTCCCATTAGCCTCCAGCAAAAGAAGTCACCGATCGCCAGCAGTTTCGTCGTTTCATCAAATTTAACACATTTGCGAACGGAATAAACGGAAACTTTTTTGGCAGAACTTTCGTCTGTTCGCCTTTTTTCTGTTCAGCTCATCGCCACAACGAAGGCGGCCTCAGGTAAGCAGTAATTAAGCGCTAAAGAAATGGCCCGTAAGCCTCATGCCGATTTTGTGCGCTCCAAGAAGGATTCCAAATCCTTTCCTAGTTCAGCTACCTGTGCACTCGTGATTAACTCAGGCCAGAGAGCACCCGGCGGCAGGTGGCATCACAGTCAGTTGGCGTGTCCTAACTCTTGTGCGCTCCCATTAGCCTCCAGCAAAAGAAGTCACCGATCGCCAGCAGTTTGGTCGTTTCATCAAATTTAACACATTTGCGAACGGAATAAACTGAAACTTTTTTGGCAGAACTTTCGTCTGTTCGCCTTTTTTCTGTTCAGCTCATCGCCACAAAGAAGGCGGCCTCAGGTAAGCAGTAATTAAGCGCTAAAGAAATGGCCCGTTAAGCCTCATGCCGATTTTGTGCGCTCCAAGAAGGATTCCAAATCCTTTCCTAGTTCAGCTACCTGTGCACTCGTGATTAACTCAGGCCAGAGAGCACGCGGCGGCAGGTGGCGTCACAGTCAGTTGGAGTTTCCTAACTCTTGTGCGCTCCCATTAGCCTCCTGCAAAAGAAGTCAGCGATCGCCAGCAGTTTCGTCGTTTCATCAAATTTAACACATTTGCGAACGGAATAAACTGAACCTTTTTTGGCAGAACTTTCGTCTGTTCGCCTTTTTTCTGTTCAGCTCATCGCCACAAAGAAGGCGGCCTCAGGTAAGCAGTAATTAAGCGCTAAAGAAATGGCCCGTAAGCCTCATGCCGATTTTGTGCGCTCCAAGAAGGATTCCAAATCCTTTCCTAGTTCAGCTACCTGTGCACTCGTGATTAACTCAGGCCAGAGAGCACGCGGCGGCAGGTGGCGTCACAGTCAGTTGGAGTTTCCTAACTCTTGTGCGCTCCCATTAGCCTCCAGCAAAAGAAGTCAGCGATCGCCAGCAGTTTCGTCGTTTCATCAAATTTAACACATTTGCGAACGGAATAAACGGAAACTTTTTTGGCAGAACTTTCGTCTGTTCGCCTTTTTTCTGTTCAGCTCATCGCCACAACGAAGGCGGCCTCAGGTAAGCAGTAATTAAGCGCTAAAGAAATGGCCCGTTAAGCCTCATGCCGATTTTGTGCGCTCCAAGAAGGATTCCAAATCCTTTCCTAGTTCAGCTACCTGTGCACTCGTGATTAACTCAGGCCAGAGAGCACGCGGCGGCAGGTGGCGTCACAGTCAGTTGGAGTTTCCTAACTCTTGTGCGCTCCCATTAGCCTCCAGCAAAAGAAGTCAGCGATCGCCAGCAGTTTCGTCGTTTCATCAAATTTAACACATTTGCGAACGCAATAAACGGAAACTTTTTTGGCAGAACTTTCGTCTGTTCGCCTTTTTTCTGTTCAGCTCATCGCCACAACGAAGGCGGCCTCAGGTAAGCAGTAATTAAGCGCTAAAGAAATGGCCCGTTAAGCCTCATGCCGATTTTGTGCGCTCCAAGAAGGATTCCAAATCCTTTCCTAGTTCAGCTACCTGTGCACTCGTGATTAACTCAGGCCAGAGAGCACGCGGCGGCAGGTGGCGTCACAGTCAGTTGGAGTTTCCTAACTCTTGTGCGCTCCCATTAGCCTCCAGCAAAAGAAGTCAGCGATCGCCAGCAGTTTCGTCGTTTCATCAAATTTAACACATTTGCGAACGGAATAAACGGAAACTTTTTTGGCAGAACTTTCGTCTGTTCGCCTTTTTTCTGTTCAGCTCATCGCCACAACGAAGGCGGCCTCAGGTAAGCAGTAATTAAGCGCTAAAGAAATGGCCCGTTAAGCCTCATGCCGATTTTGTGCGCTCCAAGAAGGATTCCAAATCCTTTCCTAGTTCAGCTACCTGTGCACTCGTGATTAACTCAGGCCAGAGAGCACGCGGCGGCAGGTGGCGTCACAGCCAGTTGGCGTTTCCTAACTCTTGTGCGCTCCCATTAGCCTCCAGCAAAAGAAGTCAGCGATCGCCAGCAGTTTCGTCGTTTCATCAAATTTAACACATTTGCGAACGGAATAAACGGAAACTTTTTTGGCAGAACTTTCGTCTGTTCGCCTTTTTTCTGTTCAGCTCATCGCCACAAAGAAGGCGGCCTCAGGTAAGCAGTAATTAAGCGCTAAAGAAATGGCCCGTAAGCCTCATGCCGATTTTGTGCGCTCCAAGAAGGATTCCAAATCCTTTCCTAGTTCAGCTACCTGTGCACTCGTGATTAACTCAGGCCAGAGAGCACGCGGCGGCAGGTGGCGTCACAGTCAGTTGGCGTGTCCTAACTCTTGTGCGCTCCCATTAGCCTCCAGCAAAAGAAGTCACCGATCGCCAGCAGTTTCTTCGTTTCATCAAATTTAACACATTTGCGAACGGAATAAACGGAAACTTTTTTGGCAGAACTTTCGTCTGTTCGCCTTTTTTCTGTTCAGCTCATCGCCACAAAGAAGGCGGCCTCAGGTAAGCAGTAATTAAGCGCTAAAGAAATGGCCCGTAAGCCTCATGCCGATTTTGTGCGCTCCAAGAAGGATTCCAATTCCTTTCCTAGTTCAGCTACCTGTGCACTCGTGATTAACTCAGGCCAGAGAGCACGCGGCGGCAGGTGGCGTCACAGCCAGTTGGCGTTTCCTAACTCTTGTGCGCTCCCATTAGCCTCCAGCAAAAGAAGTCAGCGATCGCCAGCAGTTTCGTCGTTTCATCAAATTTAACACATTTGCGAACGGAATAAACTGAAACTTTTTTGGCAGAACTTTCGTCTGTTCGCCTTTTTTCTGTTCAGCTCATCGCCACAAAGAAGGCGGCCTCAGGTAAGCAGTAATTAAGCGCTAAAGAAATGGCCCGTTAAGCCTCATGCCGATTTTGTGCGCTCCAAGAAGGATTCCAAATCCTTTCCTAGTTCAGCTACCTGTGCACTCGTGATTAACTCAGGCCAGAGAGCACGCGGCGGCAGGTGGCGTCACAGCCAGTTGGCGTTTCCTAACTCTTGTGCGCTCCCATTAGCCTCCAGCAAAAGAAGTCACCGATCGCCAGCAGTTTCGTCGTTTCATCAAATTTAACACATTTGCGAACGGAATAAACGGAAACTTTTTTGGCAGAACTTTCGTCTGTTCGCCTTTTTTCTGTTCAGCTCATCGCCACAACGAAGGCGGCCTCAGGTAAGCAGTAATTAAGCGCTAAAGAAATGGCCCGTAAGCCTCATGCCGATTTTGTGCGCTCCAAGAAGGATTCCAAATCCTTTCCTAGTTCAGCTACCTGTGCACTCGTGATTAACTCAGGCCAGAGAGCACCCGGCGGCAGGTGGCGTCACAGTCAGTTGGCGTTTCCTAACTCTTGTGCGCTCCCATTAGCCTCCAGCAAAAGAAGTCACCGATCGCCAGCAGTTTCGTCGTTTCATCAAATTTAACACATTTGCGAACGGAATAAACGGAAACTTTTTTGGCAGAACTTTCGTCTGTTCGCCTTTTTTCTGTTCAGCTCATCGCCACAACGAAGGCGGCCTCAGGTAAGCAGTAATTAAGCGCTAAAGAAATGGCCCGTAAGCCTCATGCCGATTTTGTGCGCTCCAAGAAGGATTCCAAATCCTTTCCTAGTTCAGCTACCTGTGCACTCGTGATTAACTCAGGCCAGAGAGCACGCGGCGGCAGGTGGCGTCACAGCCAGTTGGCGTTTCCTAACTCTTGTGCGCTCCCATTAGCCTCCAGCAAAAGAAGTCAGCGATCGCCAGCAGTTTCGTCGTTTCATCAAATTTAACACATTTGCGAACGGAATAAACTGAAACTTTTTTGGCAGAACTTTCGTCTGTTCGCCTTTTTTCTGTTCAGCTCATCGCCACAAAGAAGGCGGCCTCAGGTAAGCAGTAATTAAGCGCTAAAGAAATGGCCCGTAAGCCTCATGCCGATTTTGTGCGCTCCAAGAAGGATTCCAAATTCTTTCCTAGTTCAGCTACCTGTGCACTCGTGATTAACTCAGGCCAGAGAGCACGCGGCGGCAGGTGGCGTCACAGCCAGTTGGCGTTTCCTAACTCTTGTGCGCTCCCATTAGCCTCCAGCAAAAGAAGTCACCGATCGCCAGCAGTTTCGTCGTTTCATCAAATTTAACACATTTGCGAACGGAATAAACGGAAACTTTTTTGGCAGAACTTTCGTCTGTTCGCCTTTTTTCTGTTCAGCTCATCGCCACAACGAAGGCGGCCTCAGGTAAGCAGTAATTAAGCGCTAAAGAAATGGCCCGTAAGCCTCATGCCGATTTTGTGCGCTCCAAGAAGGATTCCAAATCCTTTCCTAGTTCAGCTACCTGTGCACTCGTGATTAACTCAGGCCAGAGAGCACGCGGCGGCAGGTGG
This sequence comes from Amblyomma americanum, assembly GCF_052857255.1. Lineage (NCBI taxonomy): Eukaryota > Metazoa > Arthropoda > Arachnida > Ixodida > Ixodidae > Amblyomma > Amblyomma americanum. The sequence goes on from NC_135505.1 coordinate 144,319,422, forward strand.
CGTCACAGCCAGTTGGCGTTTCCTAACTCTTGTGCGCTCCCATTAGCCTCCAGCAAAAGAAGTCAGCGATCGCCAGCAGTTTCGTCGTTTCATCAAATTTAACACATTTGCGAACGGAATAAACGGAAACTTTTTTGGCAGAACTTTCGTCTGTTCGCCTTTTTTCTGTTCAGCTCATCGCCACAAAGAAGGCGGCCTCAGGTAAGCAGTAATTAAGCGCTAAAGAAATGGCCCGTAAGCCTCATGCCGATTTTGTGCGCTCCAAGAAGGATTCCAAATCCTTTCCTAGTTCAGCTACCTGTGCACTCGTGATTAACTCAGGCCAGAGAGCACGCGGCGGCAGGTGGCGTCACAGTCAGTTGGCGTGTCCTAACTCTTGTGCGCTCCCATTAGCCTCCAGCAAAAGAAGTCACCGATCGCCAGCAGTTTCTTCGTTTCATCAAATTTAACACATTTGCGAACGGAATAAACGGAAACTTTTTTGGCAGAACTTTCGTCTGTTCGCCTTTTTTCTGTTCAGCTCATCGCCACAACGAAGGCGGCCTCAGGTAAGCAGTAATTAAGCGCTAAAGAAATGGCCCGTAAGCCTCATGCCGATTTTGTGCGCTCCAAGAAGGATTCCAAATCCTTTCCTAGTTCAGCTACCTGTGCACTCGTGATTAACTCAGGCCAGAGAGCACGCGGCGGCAGGTGGCGTCACAGCCAGTTGGCGTTTCCTAACTCTTGTGCGCTCCCATTAGCCTCCAGCAAAAGAAGTCAGCGATCGCCAGCAGTTTCGTCGTTTCATCAAATTTAACACATTTGCGAACGGAATAAACGGAAACTTTTTTGGCAGAACTTTCGTCTGTTCGCCTTTTTTCTGTTCAGCTCATCGCCACAAAGAAGGCGGCCTCAGGTAAGCAGTAATTAAGCGCTAAAGAAATGGCCCGTAAGCCTCATGCCGATTTTGTGCGCTCCAAGAAGGATTCCAAATCCTTTCCTAGTTCAGCTACCTGTGCACTCGTGATTAACTCAGGCCAGAGAGCACGCGGCGGCAGGTGGCGTCACAGCCAGTTGGCGTTTCCTAACTCTTGTGCGCTCCCATTAGCCTCCAGCAAAAGAAGTCAGCGATCGCCAGCAGTTTCGTCGTTTCATCAAATTTAACACATTTGCGAACGGAATAAACGGAAACTTTTTTGGCAGAACTTTCGTCTGTTCGCCTTTTTTCTGTTCAGCTCATCGCCACAACGAAGGCGGCCTCAGGTAAGCAGTAATTAAGCGCTAAAGAAATGGCCCGTAAGCCTCATGCCGATTTTGTGCGCTCCAAGAAGGATTCCAAATCCTTTCCTAGTTCAGCTACCTGTGCACTCGTGATTAACTCAGGCCAGAGAGCACGCGGCGGCAGGTGGCGTCACAGCCAGTTGGCGTTTCCTAACTCTTGTGCGCTCCCATTAGCCTCCAGCAAAAGAAGTCAGCGATCGCCAGCAGTTTCGTCGTTTCATCAAATTTAACACATTTGCGAACGGAATAAACGGAAACTTTTTTGGCAGAACTTTCGTCTGTTCGCCTTTTTTCTGTTCAGCTCATCGCCACAAAGAAGGCGGCCTCAGGTAAGCAGTAATTAAGCGCTAAAGAAATGGCCCGTAAGCCTCATGCCGATTTTGTGCGCTCCAAGAAGGATTCCAAATCCTTTCCTAGTTCAGCTACCTGTGCACTCGTGATTAACTCAGGCCAGAGAGCACGCGGCGGCAGGTGGCGTCACAGCCAGTTGGCGTTTCCTAACTCTTGTGCGCTCCCATTAGCCTCCAGCAAAAGAAGTCAGCGATCGCCAGCAGTTTCGTCGTTTCATCAAATTTAACACATTTGCGAACGGAATAAACTGAAACTTTTTTGGCAGAACTTTCGTCTGTTCGCCTTTTTTCTGTTCAGCTCATCGCCACAAAGAAGGCGGCCTCAGGTAAGCAGTAATTAAGCGCTAAAGAAATGGCCCGTTAAGCCTCATGCCGATTTTGTGCGCTCCAAGAAGGATTCCAAATCCTTTCCTACTTCAGCTACCTGTGCACTCGTGATTAACTCAGGCCAGAGAGCACGCGGCGGCAGGTGGCGTCACAGCCAGTTGGCGTTTCCTAACTCTTGTGCGCTCCCATTAGCCTCCAGCAAAAGAAGTCACCGATCGCCAGCAGTTTCGTCGTTTCATCAAATTTAACACATTTGCGAACGGAATAAACGGAAACTTTTTTGGCAGAACTTTCGTCTGTTCGCCTTTTTTCTGTTCAGCTCATCGCCACAACGAAGGCGGCCTCAGGTAAGCAGTAATTAAGCGCTAAAGAAATGGCCCGTAAGCCTCATGCCGATTTTGTGCGCTCCAAGAAGGATTCCAAATCCTTTCCTAGTTCAGCTACCTGTGCACTCGTGATTAACTCAGGCCAGAGAGCACCCGGCGGCAGGTGGCGTCACAGTCAGTTGGCGTTTCCTAACTCTTGTGCGCTCCCATTAACCTCCAGCAAAAGAAGTCACCGATCGCCAGCAGTTTCGTCGTTTCATCAAATTTAACACATTTGCGAACGGAATAAACGGAAACTTTTTTGGCAGAACTTTCGTCTGTTCGCCTTTTTTCTGTTCAGCTCATCGCCACAACGAAGGCGGCCTCAGGTAAGCAGTAATTAAGCGCTAAAGAAATGGCCCGTAAGCCTCATGCCGATTTTGTGCGCTCCAAGAAGGATTCCAAATCCTTTCCTAGTTCAGCTACCTGTGCACTCGTGATTAACTCAGGCCAGAGAGCACCCGGCGGCAGGTGGCATCACAGTCAGTTGGCGTGTCCTAACTCTTGTGCGCTCCCATTAGCCTCCAGCAAAAGAAGTCACCGATCGCCAGCAGTTTGGTCGTTTCATCAAATTTAACACATTTGCGAACGGAATAAACTGAAACTTTTTTGGCAGAACTTTCGTCTGTTCGCCTTTTTTCTGTTCAGCTCATCGCCACAAAGAAGGCGGCCTCAGGTAAGCAGTAATTAAGCGCTAAAGAAATGGCCCGTTAAGCCTCATGCCGATTTTGTGCGCTCCAAGAAGGATTCCAAATCCTTTCCTAGTTCAGCTACCTGTGCACTCGTGATTAACTCAGGCCAGAGAGCACGCGGCGGCAGGTGGCGTCACAGTCAGTTGGAGTTTCCTAACTCTTGTGCGCTCCCATTAGCCTCCTGCAAAAGAAGTCAGCGATCGCCAGCAGTTTCGTCGTTTCATCAAATTTAACACATTTGCGAACGGAATAAACTGAACCTTTTTTGGCAGAACTTTCGTCTGTTCGCCTTTTTTCTGTTCAGCTCATCGCCACAAAGAAGGCGGCCTCAGGTAAGCAGTAATTAAGCGCTAAAGAAATGGCCCGTTAAGCCTCATGCCGATTTTGTGCGCTCCAAGAAGGATTCCAAATCCTTTCCTAGTTCAGCTACCTGTGCACTCGTGATTAACTCAGGCCAGAGAGCACGCGGCGGCAGGTGGCGTCACAGCCAGTTGGCGTTTCCTAACTCTTGTGCGCTCCCATTAGCCTCCAGCAAAAGAAGTCACCGATCGCCAGCAGTTTCGTCGTTTCATCAAATTTAACACATTTGCGAACGGAATAAACGGAAACTTTTTTGGCAGAACTTTCGTCTGTTCGCCTTTTTTCTGTTCAGCTCATCGCCACAACGAAGGCGGCCTCAGGTAAGCAGTAATTAAGCGCTAAAGAAATGGCCCGTAAGCCTCATGCCGATTTTGTGCGCTCCAAGAAGGATTCCAAATCCTTTCCTAGTTCAGCTACCTGTGCACTCGTGATTAACTCAGGCCAGAGAGCACCCGGCGGCAGGTGGCGTCACAGTCAGTTGGCGTTTCCTAACTCTTGTGCGCTCCCATTAACCTCCAGCAAAAGAAGTCACCGATCGCCAGCAGTTTCGTCGTTTCATCAAATTTAACACATTTGCGAACGGAATAAACGGAAACTTTTTTGGCAGAACTTTCGTCTGTTCGCCTTTTTTCTGTTCAGCTCATCGCCACAACGAAGGCGGCCTCAGGTAAGCAGTAATTAAGCGCTAAAGAAATGGCCCGTAAGCCTCATGCCGATTTTGTGCGCTCCAAGAAGGATTCCAAATCCTTTCCTAGTTCAGCTACCTGTGCACTCGTGATTAACTCAGGCCAGAGAGCACCCGGCGGCAGGTGGCATCACAGTCAGTTGGCGTGTCCTAACTCTTGTGCGCTCCCATTAGCCTCCAGCAAAAGAAGTCACCGATCGCCAGCAGTTTGGTCGTTTCATCAAATTTAACACATTTGCGAACGGAATAAACTGAAACTTTTTTGGCAGAACTTTCGTCTGTTCGCCTTTTTTCTGTTCAGCTCATCGCCACAAAGAAGGCGGCCTCAGGTAAGCAGTAATTAAGCGCTAAAGAAATGGCCCGTTAAGCCTCATGCCGATTTTGTGCGCTCCAAGAAGGATTCCAAATCCTTTCCTAGTTCAGCTACCTGTGCACTCGTGATTAACTCAGGCCAGAGAGCACGCGGCGGCAGGTGGCGTCACAGTCAGTTGGAGTTTCCTAACTCTTGTGCGCTCCCATTAGCCTCCTGCAAAAGAAGTCAGCGATCGCCAGCAGTTTCGTCGTTTCATCAAATTTAACACATTTGCGAACGGAATAAACTGAACCTTTTTTGGCAGAACTTTCGTCTGTTCGCCTTTTTTCTGTTCAGCTCATCGCCACAAAGAAGGCGGCCTCAGGTAAGCAGTAATTAAGCGCTAAAGAAATGGCCCGTAAGCCTCATGCCGATTTTGTGCGCTCCAAGAAGGATTCCAAATCCTTTCCTAGTTCAGCTACCTGTGCACTCGTGATTAACTCAGGCCAGAGAGCACGCGGCGGCAGGTGGCGTCACAGTCAGTTGGAGTTTCCTAACTCTTGTGCGCTCCCATTAGCCTCCAGCAAAAGAAGTCAGCGATCGCCAGCAGTTTCGTCGTTTCATCAAATTTAACACATTTGCGAACGGAATAAACGGAAACTTTTTTGGCAGAACTTTCGTCTGTTCGCCTTTTTTCTGTTCAGCTCATCGCCACAACGAAGGCGGCCTCAGGTAAGCAGTAATTAAGCGCTAAAGAAATGGCCCGTTAAGCCTCATGCCGATTTTGTGCGCTCCAAGAAGGATTCCAAATCCTTTCCTAGTTCAGCTACCTGTGCACTCGTGATTAACTCAGGCCAGAGAGCACGCGGCGGCAGGTGGCGTCACAGTCAGTTGGAGTTTCCTAACTCTTGTGCGCTCCCATTAGCCTCCAGCAAAAGAAGTCAGCGATCGCCAGCAGTTTCGTCGTTTCATCAAATTTAACACATTTGCGAACGGAATAAACGGAAACTTTTTTGGCAGAACTTTCGTCTGTTCGCCTTTTTTTCTGTTCAGCTCATCGCCACAACGAAGGCGGCCTCAGGTAAGCAGTAATTAAGCGCTAAAGAAATGGCCCGTTAAGCCTCATGCCGATTTTGTGCGCTCCAAGAAAGATTCCAAATCCTTTCCTAGTTCAGCTACCTGTGCACTCGTGATTAACTCAGGCCAGAGAGCACGCGGCGGCAGGTGGCGTCACAGTCAGTTGGAGTTTCCTAACTCTTGTGCGCTCCCATTAGCCTCCAGCAAAAGAAGTCAGCGATCGCCAGCAGTTTCGTCGTTTCATCAAATTTAACACATTTGCGAACGGAATAAACGGAAACTTTTTTGGCAGAACTTTCGTCTGTTCGCCTTTTTTCTGTTCAGCTCATCGCCACAACGAAGGCGGCCTCAGGTAAGCAGTAATTAAGCGCTAAAGAAATGGCCCGTTAAGCCTCATGCCGATTTTGTGCGCTCCAAGAAGGATTCCAAATCCTTTCCTAGTTCAGCTACCTGTGCACTCGTGATTAACTCAGGCCAGAGAGCACGCGGCGGCAGGTGGCGTCACAGTCAGTTGGAGTTTCCTAACTCTTGTGCGCTCCCATTAGCCTCCAGCAAAAGAAGTCAGCGATCGCCAGCAGTTTCGTCGTTTCATCAAATTTAACACATTTGCGAACGGATTAAACTGAACCTTTTTTGGCAGAACTTTCGTCTGTTCGCCTTTTTTCTGTTCCGCTCATCGCCACAAAGAAGTTGGCCTCAGGTAAGCAGTAATTAAGCGCTAAAGAAATGGCCCGTTAAGCCTCATGCCGATTTTGTGCGCTCCAAGAAGGATTCCAAATCCTTTCCTAGTTCAGCTACCTGTGCACTCGTGATTAACTCAGGCCAGAGAGCACGCGGCGGCAGGTGGCGTCACAGTCAGTTGGAGTTTCCTAACTCTTGTGCGCTCCCATTAGCCTCCAGCAAAAGAAGTCACCGATCGCCAGCAGTTTCGTCGTTTCATCAAATTTAACACATTTGCGAACGGAATAAACTGAACCTTTTTTGGCAGAACTTTCGTCTGTTCGCCTTTTTTCTGTTCAGCTCATCGCCACAACGAAGGCGGCCTCAGGTAAGCAGTAATTAAGCGCTAAAGAAATGGCCCGTTAAGCCTCATGCCGATTTTGTGCGCTCCAAGAAGGATTCCAAATCCTTTCCTAGTTCAGCCACCTGTGCACTCGTGATTAACTCAGGCCAGAGAGCACGCGGCGGCAGGTGGCGTCACAGTCAGTTGGAGTTTCCTAACTCTTGTGCGCTCCCATTAGCCTCCAGCAAAAGAAGTCACCGATCGCCAGCAGTTTCGTCGTTTCATCAAATTTAACACATTTGCGAACAGAATAAACTGAACCTTTTTTGGCAGAACTTTCGTCTGTTCGCCTTTTTTCTGTTCAGCTCATCGCCACAACGAAGGCGGCCTCAGGTAAGCAGTAATTAAGCGCTAAAGAAATGGCCCGTTAAGCCTCATGCCGATTTTGTGCGCTCCAAGAAGGATTCCAAATCCTTTCCTAGTTCAGCTACCTGTGCACTCGTGATTAACTCAGGCCAGAGAGCACGCGGCGGCAGGTGGCGTCACAGTCAGTTGGAGTTTCCTAACTCTTGTGCGCTCCCATTAGCCTCCAGCAAAAGAAGTCACCGATCGCCAGCAGTTTCGTCGTTTCATCAAATTTAACACATTTGCGAACGGAATAAACTGAACCTTTTTTGGCAGAACTTTCGTCTGTTCGCCTTTTTTCTGTTCAGCTCATCGCCACAACGAAGGCGGCCTCAGGTAAGCAGTAATTAAGCGCTAAAGAAATGGCCCGTTAAGCCTCATGCCGATTTTGTGCGCTCCAAGAAGGATTCCAAATCCTTTCCTAGTTCAGCTACCTGTGCACTCGTGATTAACTCAGGCCAGAGAGCACGCGGCGGCAGGTGGCGTCACAGTCAGTTGGAGTTTCCTAACTCTTGTGCGCTCCCATTAGCCTCCAGCAAAAGAAGTCAGCGATCGCCAGCAGTTTCGTCGTTTCATCAAATTTAACACATTTGCGAACGGAATAAACTGAACCTTTTTTGGCAGAACTTTCGTCTCTTCGCCTTTTTTCTGTTCAGCTCATCGCCACAACGAAGGCGGCCTCAGGTAAGCAGTAATTAAGCGCTAAAAAATGGCCCGTAAGCCTCATGCCGATTTTGTGCGCTCCAAGAAGGATTCCAAATCCTTTCCTAGTTCAGCTACCTGTGCACTCGTGATTAACTCAGGCCAGAGAGCACGCGGCGGCAGGTGGCGTCACAGTCAGTTGGAGTTTCCTAACTCTTGTGCGCTCCCATTAGCCTCCTGCAAAAGAAGTCAGCGATCGCCAGCAGTTTCGTCGTTTCATCAAATTTAACACATTTGCGAACGGAATAAACTGAACCTTTTTTGGCAGAACTTTCGTCTGTTCGCCTTTTTTCTGTTCAGCTCATCGCCACAAAGAAGGCGGCCTCAGGTAAGCAGTAATTAAGCGCTAAAAAATGGCCCGTAAGCCTCATGCCGATTTTGTGCGCTCCAAGAAGGATTCCAAATCCTTTCCTAGTTCAGCTACCTGTGCACTCGTGATTAACTCAGGCCAGAGAGCACCCGGCGGCAGGTGGCGTCACAGTCAGTTGGAGTTTCCTAACTCTTGTGCGCTCCCATTAGCCTCCTGCAAAAGAAGTCAGCGATCGCCAGCAGTTTCGTCGTTTCATCAAATTTAACACATTTGCGAACGGAATAAACGGAAACTTTTTTGGCAGAACTTTCGTCTGTTCGCCTTTTTTCTGTTCAGCTCATCGCCACAAAGAAGGCGGCCTCAGGTAAGCAGTAATTAAGCGCTAAAGAAATGGCCCGTAAGCCTCATGCCGATTTTGTGCGCTCCAAGAAGGATCCCAAATCCTTTCCTAGTTCAGCTACCTGTGCACTCGTGATTAACTCAGGCCAGAGAGCACGCGGCGGCAGGTGGCGTCACAGCCAGTTGGCGTTTTCTAACTCTTGTGCGCTCCCATTAGCCTCCAGCAAAAGAAGACACCGATCGCCAGCAGTTTCGTCGTTTCATCAAATTTAACACATTTGCGAACGGAATAAACTGAAACTTTTTTGGCAGAACTTTCGTCTGTTCGCCTTTTTTCTGTTCAGCTCATCGCCACAACGAAGGCGGCCTCAGGTAAGCAGTAATTAAGCGCTAAAGAAATGGCCCGTAAGCCTCATGCCGATTTTGTGCGCTCCAAGAAGGATTCCAAATCCTTTCCTAGTTCAGCTACCTGTGCACTCGTGATTAACTCAGGCCAGAGAGCACCCGGCGGCAGGTGGCGTCACAGTCAGTTGGCGTTTCCTAACTATTGTGCGCTCCCATTAGCCTCCAGCAAAAGAAGTCAGCGATCGCCAGCAGTTTCGTCGTTTCATCAAATTTAACACATTTGCGAACGGAATAAACGGAAACTTTTTTGGCAGAACTTTCGTCTGTTCGCCTTTTTTCTGTTCAGCTCATCGCCACAACGAAGGCGGCCTCAGGTAAGCAGTAATTAAGCGCTAAAGAAATGGCCCGTAAGCCTCATGCCGATTTTGTGCGCTCCAAGAAGGATTCCAAATCCTTTCCTAGTTCAGCTACCTGTGCACTCGTGATTAACTCAGGCCAGAGAGCACCCGGCGGCAGGTGGCGTCACAGTCAGTTGGCGTTTCCTAACTATTGTGCGCTCCCATTAGCCTCCAGCAAAAGAAGTCACCGATCGCCAGCAGTTTCGTCGTTTCATCAAATTTAACACATTTGCGAACGGAATAAACGGAAACTTTTTTGGCAGAACTTTCGTCTGTTCGCCTTTTTTCTGTTCAGCTCATCGCCACAAAGAAGGCGGCCTCAGGTAAGCAGTAATTAAGCGCTAAAGAAATGGCCCGTAAGCCTCATGCCGATTTTGTGCGCTCGAAGAAGGATTCCTAAATCCTTTCCCTAGTTCAGCTACTTCAGCACTCCTGATTAACTCAGGCCAGCGAGTACCCGGCGACAGGTGGCGTCACAGCCAGTTGGCGTTTCCTAACTATTGTGCGCTCCCATTAGCCTCCAGCAAAAGAAGTCACCGATCGCCAGCAGTTTCGTCGTTTCATCAAATTTAACACATTTGCGAACGGAATAAACGGAAAATTTTTTGGCAGAACTTTCGTCTGTTCGCCTTTTTTCTGTTTAGCTCATCGCCACAAAGAAGGCGGCCTCAGGTAAGCAGTAATTAAGCGCTAAAGAAATGGCCCGTAAGCCTCATGCCGATTTTGTGCGCTCCAAGAAGGATTCCAAATCCTTTCCTAGTTCAGCTACCTGTGCACTCGTGATTAACTCAGGCCAGAGAGCACCCGGCGGCAGGTGGCGTCACAGCCAGTTGGCGTTTCCTAACTATTGTGCGCTCCCATTAGCCTCCAGCAAAAGAAGTCACCGATCGCCAGCAGTTTCGTCGTTTCATCAAATTTAACACATTTGCGAACGGAATAAACGGAAACTTTTTTGGCAGAACTTTCGTCTGTTCGCCTTTTTTCTGTTCAGCTCATCGCCACAAAGAAGGCGGCCTCAGGTAAGCAGTAATTAAGCGCTAAAGAAATGGCCCGTAAGCCTCATGCCGATTTTGTGCGCTCCAAGAAGGATTCCAAATCCTTTCCTAGTTCAGCTACCTGTGCACTCGTGATTAACTCAGGCCAGAGAGCACCCGGCGGCAGGTGGCGTCACAGCCAGTTGGCGTTTCCTAACTATTGTGCGCTCCCATTAGCCTCCAGCAAAAGAAGTCACCGATCGCCAGCAGTTTCGTCGTTTCATCAAATTTAACACATTTGCGAACGGAATAAACGGAAAATTTTTTGGCAGAACTTTCGTCTGTTCGCCTTTTTTCTGTTCAGCTCATCGCCACAAAGAAGGCGGCCTCAGGTAAGCAGTAATTAAGCGCTAAAGAAATGGCCCGTAAGCCTCATGCCGATTTTGTGCGCTCCAAGAAGGATTCCAAATCCTTTCCTAGTTCAGCTACCTGTGCACTCGTGATTAACTCAGGCCAGAGAGCACCCGGCGGCAGGTGGCGTCACAGCCAGTTGGCGTTTCCTAACTATTGTGCGCTCCCATTAGCCTCCAGCAAAAGAAGTCACCGATCGCCAGCAGTTTCGTCGTTTCATCAAATTTAACACATTTGCGAACGGAATAAACGGAAACTTTTTTGGCAGAACTTTCGTCTGTTCGCCTTTTTTCTGTTCAGCTCATCGCCACAAAGAAGGCGGCCTCAGGTAAGCAGTAATTAAGCGCTAAAGAAATGGCCCGTAAGCCTCATGCCGATTTTGTGCGCTCCAAGAAGGATTCCAAATCCTTTCCTAGTTCAGCTACCTGTGCACTCGTGATTAACTCAGGCCAGAGAGCACCCGGCGGCAGGTGGCGTCACAGCCAGTTGGCGTTTCCTAACTATTGTGCGCTCCCATTAGCCTCCAGCAAAAGAAGTCACCGATCGCCAGCAGTTTCGTCGTTTCATCAAATTTAACACATTTGCGAACGGAATAAACGGAAAATTTTTTGGCAGAACTTTCGTCTGTTCGCCTTTTTTCTGTTCAGCTCATCGCCACAAAGAAGGCGGCCTCAGGTAAGCAGTAATTAAGCGCTAAAGAAATGGCCCGTAAGCCTCATGCCGATTTTGTGCGCTCCAAGAAGGATTCCAAATCCTTTCCTAGTTCAGCTACCTGTGCACTCGTGATTAACTCAGGCCAGAGAGCACCCGGCGGCAGGTGGCGTCACAGTCAATTGGAGTTTCCTAACTCTTGTGCGCTCCCATTAGCCTCAAGCAAAAGAAGTCACCGATCGCCAGCAGTTTCGTCGTTTCATCAAATTTAACACATTTGCGAACGGAATAAACGGAAACTTTTTTGGCAGAACTTTCGTCTGTTCGCCTTTTTTCTGTTCAGCTCATCGCCACAACGAAGGCGGCCTCAGGTAAGCAGTAATTAAGCGCTAAAGAAATGGCCCGTAAGCCTCATGCCGATTTTGTGCGCTCCAAGAAGGATTCCAAATCCTTTCCTAGTTCAGCTACCTGTGCACTCGTGATTAACTCAGGCCAGAGAGCACCCGGCGGCAGGTGGCGTCACAGTCAGTTGGCGTTTCCTAACTATTGTGCGCTCCCATTAGCCTCCAGCAAAAGAAGTCACCGATCGCCAGCAGTTTCGTCGTTTCATCAAATTTAACGCATTTGCGAACGGAATAAACGGAAACTTTTTTGGCAGAACTTTCGTCTGTTCGCCTTTTTTCTGTTCAGCTCATCGCCACAAAGAAGGCGGCCTCAGGTAAGCAGTAATTAAGCGCTAAAGAAATGGCCCGTAAGCCTCATGCCGATTTTGTGCGCTCCAAGAAGGATTCCAAATCCTTTCCTAGTTCAGCTACCTGTGCACTCGTGATTAACTCAGGCCAGAGAGCACCCGGCGGCAGGTGGCGTCACAGCCAGTTGGCGTTTCCTAACTATTGTGCGCTCCCATTAGCCTCCAGCAAAAGAAGTCACCGATCGCCAGCAGTTTCGTCGTTTCATCAAATTTAACACATTTGCGAACGGAATAAACGGAAACTTTTTTGGCAGAACTTTCGTCTGTTCGCCATTTTTCTGTTCAGCTCATCGCCACAAAGAAGGCGGCCTCAGGTAAGCAGTAATTAAGCGCTAAAGAAATGGCCCGTAAGCCTCATGCCGATTTTGTGCGCTCCAAGAAGGATTCCAAATCCTTTCCTAGTTCAGCTACCTGTGCACTCGTGATTAACTCAGGCCAGAGAGCACCCGGCGGCAGGTGGCGTCACAGCCAGTTGGCGTTTCCTAACTCTTGTGCGCTCCCATTAGCCTCCAGCAAAAGAAGTCACCGATCGCCAGCAGTTTCGTCGTTTCATCAAATTTAACACATTTGCGAACGGAATAAACTGAAACTTTTTTGGCAGAACTTTCGTCTGTTCGCCTTTTTTCTGTTCAGCTCATCGCCACAACGAAGGCGGCCTCAGGTAAGCAGTAATTAAGCGCTAAAGAAATGGCCCGTAAGCCTCAAGCCGATTTTGTGCGCTCCAAGAAGGATTCCAAATCCTTTCCTAGTTCAGCTACCTGTGCACTCGTGATTAACTCAGGCCAGAGAGCACCCGGCGGCAGGTGGCGTCACAGCCAGTTGGCGTTTCCTAACTCTTGTGCGCTCCCATTAGCCTCCAGCAAAAGAAGTCACCGATCGCCAGCAGTTTCGTCGTTTCATCAAATTTAACACATTTGCGAACGGAATAAACTGAAACTTTTTTGGCAGAACTTTCGTCTGTTCGCCTTTTTTCTGTTCAGCTCATCGCCACAACGAAGGCGGCCTCAGGTAAGCAGTAATTAAGCGCTAAAGAAATGGCCCGTAAGCCTCATGCCGATTTTGTGCGCTCCAAGAAGGATTCCAAATCCTTTCCTAGTTCAGCTACCTGTGCACTCGTGATTAACTCAGGCCAGAGAGCACCCGGCGGCAGGTGGCGTCACAGCCAGTTGGCGTTTCCTAACTCTTGTGCGCTCCCATTAGCCTCCAGCAAAAGAAGTCACCGATCGCCAGCAGTTTCGTCGTTTCATCAAATTTAACACATTTGCGAACGGAATAAACTGAAACTTTTTTGGCAGAACTTTCGTCTGTTCGCCTTTTTTCTGTTCAGCTCATCGCCACAACGAAGGCGGCCTCAGGTAAGCAGTAATTAAGCGCTAAAGAAATGGCCCGTTAAGCCACATGCCGATTTTGTGCGCTCCAAGAAGGATTCCAAATCCTTTCCTAGTTCAGCTACCTGTGCACTCGTGATTAACTCAGGCCAGAGAGCACCCGGCGGCAGGTGGCGTCACAGCCAGTTGGCGTTTCCTAACTCTTGTGCGCTCCCATTAGCCTCCAGCAAAAGAAGTCACCGATCGCCAGCAGTTTCGTCGTTTCATCAAATTTAACACATTTGCGAACGGAATAAACTGAAACTTTTTTGGCAGAACTTTCGTCTGTTCGCCTTTTTTCTGTTCAGCTCATCGCCACAACGAAGGCGGCCTCAGGTAAGCAGTAATTAAGCGCTAAAGAAATGGCCCGTAAGCCTCATGCCGATTTTGTGCGCTCCAAGAAGGATTCCAAATCCTTTCCTAGTTCAGCTACCTGTGCACTCGTGATTAACTCAGGCCAGAGAGCACCCGGCGGCAGGTGGCGTCACAGCCAGTTGGCGTTTCCTAACTCTTGTGCGCTCCCATTAGCCTCCAGCAAAAGAAGTCACCGATCGCCAGCAGTTTCGTCGTTTCATCAAATTTAACACATTTGCGAACGGAATAAACTGAAACTTTTTTGGCAGAACTTTCGTCTGTTCGCCTTTTTTCTGTTCAGCTCATCGCCACAAAGAAGGCGGCCTCAGGTAAGCAGTAATTAAGCGCTAAAGAAATGGCCCGTAAGCCTCAAGCCGATTTTGTGCGCTCCAAGAAGGATTCCAAATCCTTTCCTAGTTCAGCTACCTGTGCACTCGTGATTAACTCAGGCCAGAGAGCACCCGGCGGCAGGTGGCGTCACAGCCAGTTGGCGTTTCCTAACTCTTGTGCGCTCCCATTAGCCTCCAGCAAAAGAAGTCACCGATCGCCAGCAGTTTCGTCGTTTCATCAAATTTAACACATTTGCGAACGGAATAAACTGAAACTTTTTTGGCAGAACTTTCGTCTGTTCGCCTTTTTTCTGTTCAGCTCATCGCCACAACGAAGGCGGCCTCAGGTAAGCAGTAATTAAGCGCTAAAGAAATGGCCCGTTAAGCCACATGCCGATTTTGTGCGCTCCAAGAAGGATTCCAAATCCTTTCCTAATTCAGCTACCTGTGCACTCGTGATTAACTCAGGCCAGAGAGCACCCGGCGGCAGGTGGCGTCACAGCCAGTTGGCGTTTCCTAACTCTTGTGCGCTCCCATTAGCCTCCAGCAAAAGAAGTCACCGATCGCCAGCAGTTTCAACGTTTCATCAAATTTAACACATTTGCGAACGGAATAAACTGAAACTTTTTTGGCAGAACTTTCGTCTGTTCGCCTTTTTTCTGTTCAGCTCATCGCCACAAAGAAGGCGGCCTCAGGTAAGCAGTAATTAAGCGCTAAAGAAATGGCCCGTAAGCCTCATGCCGATTTTGTGCGCTCCAAGAAGGATTCCAAATCCTTTTCTAGTTCAGCTACCTGTGCACTCGTGATTAACTCAGGCCAGAGAGCACCCGGCGGCAGGTGGCGTCACAGCCAGTTGGCGTTTCCTAACTCTTGTGCGCTCCCATTAGCCTCCAGCAAAAGAAGCCACCGATCGCCAGCAGTTTCGTCGTTTCATCAAATTTAACACATTTGCGAACGGAATAAACTGAAACTTTTTTGGCAGAACTTTCGTCTGTTCGCCTTTTTTCTGTTCAGCTCATCGCCACAACGAAGGCGGCCTCAGGTAAGCAGTAATTAAGCGCTAAAGAAATGGCCCGTAAGCCTCAAGCCGATTTTGTGCGCTCCAAGAAGGATTCCAAATCCTTTCCTAGTTCAGCTACCTGTGCACTCGTGATTAACTCAGGCCAGAGAGCACCCGGCGGCAGGTGGCGTCACAGCCAGTTGGCGTTTGCTAACTCTTGTGCGCTCCCATTAACCTCCAGCAAAAGAAGTCACCGATCGCCAGCAGTTTCGTCGTTTCATCAAATTTAACACATTTGCGAACGGAATAAACTGAAACTTTTTTGGCAGAACTTTCGTCTGTTCGCCTTTTTTCTGTTCAGCTCATCGCCACAACGAAGGCGGCCTCAGGTAAGCAGTAATTAAGCGCTAAAGAAATGGCCCGTAAGCCTCAAGCCGATTTTGTGCGCTCCAAGAAGGATTCCAAATCCTTTCCTAGTTCAGCTACCTGTGCACTCGTGATTAACTCAGGCCAGAGAGCACCCGGCGGCAGGTGGCGTCACAGCCAGTTGGCGTTTCCTAACTCTTGTGCGCTCCCATTAGCCTCCAGCAAAAGAAGTCACCGATCGCCAGCAGTTTCGTCGTTTCATCAAATTTAACACATTTGCGAACGGAATAAACTGAAACTTTTTTGGCAGAACTTTCGTCTGTTCGCCTTTTTTCTGTTCAGCTCATCGCCACAACGAAGGCGGCCTCAGGTAAGCAGTAATTAAGCGCTAAAGAAATGGCCCGTAAGCCTCATGCCGATTTTGTGCGCTCCAAGAAGGATTCCAAATCCTTTCCTAGTTCAGCTACCTGTGCACTCGTGATTAACTCAGGCCAGAGAGCACCCGGCGGCAGGTGGCGTCACAGCCAGTTGGCGTTTCCTAACTCTTGTGCGCTCCCATTAGCCTCCAGCAAAAGAAGTCACCGATCACCAGCAGTTTCGTCGTTTCATCAAATTTAACACATTTGCGAACGGAATAAACTGAAACTTTTTTGGCAGAACTTTCGTCTGTTCGCCTTTTTTCTGTTCAGCTCATCGCCACAACGAAGGCGGCCTCAGGTAAGCAGTAATTAAGCGCTAAAGAAATGGCCCGTAAGCCTCATGCCGATTTTGTGCGCTCCAAGAAGGATTCCAAATCCTTTCCTAGTTCAGCTACCTGTGCACTCGTGATTAACTCAGGCCAGAGAGCACCCGGCGGCAGGTGGCGTCACAGCCAGTTGGCGTTTCCTAACTCTTGTGCGCTCCCATTAGCCTCCAGCAAAAGAAGTCACCGATCACCAGCAGTTTCGTCGTTTCATCAAATTTAACACATTTGCGAACGGAATAAACTGAAACTTTTTTGGCAGAACTTTCGTCTGTTCGCCTTTTTTCTGTTCAGCTCATCGCCACAACGAAGGCGGCCTCAGGTAAGCAGTAATTAAGCGCTAAAGAAATGGCCCGTAAGCCTCATGCCGATTTTGTGCGCTCCAAGAAGGATTCCAAATCCTTTCCTAGTTCAGCTACCTGTGCACTCGTGATTAACTCAGGCCAGAGAGCACCCGGCGGCAGGTGGCGTCACAGCCAGTTGGCGTTCCCTAACTCTTGTGCGCTCCCATTAACCTCCAGCAAAAGAAGTCACCGATCGCCAGCAGTTTCGTCGTTTCATCAAATTTAACACATTTGCGAACGGAATAAACTGAAACTTTTTTGGCAGAACTTTCGTCTGTTCGCCTTTTTTCTGTTCAGCTCATCGCCACAACGAAGGCGGCCTCAGGTAAGCAGTAATTAAGCGCTAAAGAAATGGCCCGTAAGCCTCAAGCCGATTTTGTGCGCTCCAAGAAGGATTCCAAATCCTTTCCTAGTTCAGCTACCTGTGCACTCGTGATTAACTCAGGCCAGAGAGCACCCGGCGGCAGGTGGCGTCACAGCCAGTTGGCGTTTCCTAACTCTTGTGCGCTCCCATTAGCCTCCAGCAAAAGAAGTCACCGATCGCCAGCAGTTTCGTCGTTTCATCAAATTTAACACATTTGCGAACGGAATAAACTGAAACTTTTTTGGCAGAACTTTCGTCTGTTCGCCTTTTTTCTGTTCAGCTCATCGCCACAACGAAGGCGGCCTCAGGTAAGCAGTAATTAAGCGCTAAAGAAATGGCCCGTAAGCCTCATGCCGATTTTGTGCGCTCCAAGAAGGATTCCAAATCCTTTCCTAGTTCAGCTACCTGTGCACTCGTGATTAACTCAGGCCAGAGAGCACCCGGCGGCAGGTGGCGTCACAGCCAGTTGGCGTTTCCTAACTCTTGTGCGCTCCCATTAGCCTCCAGCAAAAGAAGTCACCGATCACCAGCAGTTTCGTCGTTTCATCAAATTTAACACATTTGCGAACGGAATAAACTGAAACTTTTTTGGCAGAACTTTCGTCTGTTCGCCTTTTTTCTGTTCAGCTCATCGCCACAAAGAAGGCGGCCTCAGGTAAGCAGTAATTAAGCGCTAAAGAAATGGCCCGTAAGCCTCAAGCCGATTTTGTGCGCTCCAAGAAGGATTCCAAATCCTTTCCTAGTTCAGCTACCTGTGCACTCGTGATTAACTCAGGCCAGAGAGCACCCGGCGGCAGGTGGCGTCACAGCCAGTTGGCGTTTCCTAACTCTTGTGCGCTCCCATTAGCCTCCAGCAAAAGAAGTCACCGATCGCCAGCAGTTTCGTCGTTTCATCAAATTGAACACATTTGCGAACGGAATAAACTGAAACTTTTTTGGCAGAACTTTCGTCTGTTCGCCTTTTTTCTGTTCAGCTCATCGCCACAACGAAGGCGGCCTCAGGTAAGCAGTAATTAAGCGCTAAAGAAATGGCCCGTAAGCCTCATGCCGATTTTGTGCGCTCCAAGAAGGATTCCAAATCCTTTCCTAGTTCAGCTACCTGTGCACTCGTGATTAACTCAGGCCAGAGAGCACCCGGCGGCAGGTGGCGTCACAGCCAGTTGGCGTTTCCTAACTCTTGTGCGCTCCCATTAGCCTCCAGCAAAAGAAGCCACCGATCGCCAGCAGTTTCGTCGTTTCATCAAATTTAACACATTTGCGAACGGAATAAACTGAAACTTTTTTGGCAGAACTTTCGTCTGTTCGCCTTTTTTCTGTTCAGCTCATCGCCACAACGAAGGCGGCCTCAGGTAAGCAGTAATTAAGCGCTAAAGAAATGGCCCGTAAGCCTCAAGCCGATTTTGTGCGCTCCAAGAAGGATTCCAAATCCTTTCCTAGTTCAGCTACCTGTGCACTCGTGATTAACTCAGGCCAGAGAGCACCCGGCGGCAGGTGGCGTCACAGCCAGTTGGCGTTTCCTAACTCTTGTGCGCTCCCATTAGCCTCCAGCAAAAGAAGCCACCGATCGCCAGCAGTTTCGTCGTTTCATCAAATTTAACACATTTGCGAACGGAATAAACTGAAACTTTTTTGGCAGAACTTTCGTCTGTTCGCCTTTTTTCTGTTCAGCACATCGCCACAAAGAAGGCGGCCTCAGGTAAGCAGTAATTAAGCGCTAAAGAAATGGCCCGTAAGCCTCAAGCCGATTTTGTGCGCTCCAAGAAGGATTCCAAATCCTTTCCTAGTTCAGCTACCTGTGCACTCGTGATTAACTCAGGCCAGAGAGCACCCGGCGGCAGGTGGCGTCACAGCCAGTTGGCGTTTCCTAACTCTTGTGCGCTCCCATTAGCCTCCAGCAAAAGAAGTCACCGATCGCCAGCAGTTTCGTCGTTTCATCAAATTGAACACATTTGCGAACGGAATAAACTGAAACTTTTTTGGCAGAACTTTCGTCTGTTCGCCTTTTTTCTGTTCAGCTCATCGCCACAAAGAAGGCGGCCTCAGGTAAGCAGTAATTAAGCGCTAAAGAAATGGCCCGTAAGCCTCAAGCCGATTTTGTGCGCTCCAAGAAGGATTCCAAATCCTTTCCTAGTTCAGCTACCTGTGCACTCGTGATTAACTCAGGCCAGAGAGCACCCGGCGGCAGGTGGCGTCACAGCCAGTTGGCGTTTCCTAACTCTTGTGCGCTCCCATTAGCCTCCAGCAAAAGAAGCCACCGATCGCCAGCAGTTTCGTCGTTTCATCAAATTTAACACATTTGCGAACGGAATAAACTGAAACTTTTTTGGCAGAACTTTCGTCTGTTCGCCTTTTTTCTGTTCAGCTCATCGCCACAACGAAGGCGGCCTCAGGTAAGCAGTAATTAAGCGCTAAAGAAATGGCCCGTAAGCCTCAAGCCGATTTTGTGCGCTCCAAGAAGGATTCCAAATCCTTTCCTAGTTCAGCTACCTGTGCACTCGTGATTAACTCAGGCCAGAGAGCACCCGGCGGCAGGTGGCGTCACAGCCAGTTGGCGTTTCCTAACTCTTGTGCGCTCCCATTAGCCTCCAGCAAAAGAAGCCACCGATCGCCAGCAGTTTCGTCGTTTCATCAAATTTAACACATTTGCGAACGGAATAAACTGAAACTTTTTTGGCAGAACTTTCGTCTGTTCGCCTTTTTTCTGTTCAGCTCATCGCCACAAAGAAGGCGGCCTCAGGTAAGCAGTAATTAAGCGCTAAAGAAATGGCCCGTAAGCCTCAAGCCGATTTTGTGCGCTCCAAGAAGGATTCCAAATCCTTTCCTAGTTCAGCTACCTGTGCACTCGTGATTAACTCAGGCCAGAGAGCACCCGGCGGCAGGTGGCGTCACAGCCAGTTGGCGTTTCCTAACTCTTGTGCGCTCCCATTAGCCTCCAGCAAAAGAAGCCACCGATCGCCAGCAGTTTCGTCGTTTCATCAAATTTAACACATTTGCGAACGGAATAAACTGAAACTTTTTTCTCAGAACTTTCGTCTGTTCGCCTTTTTTCTGTTCAGCTCATCGCCACAAAGAAGGCGGCCTCAGGTAAGCAGTAATTAAGCGCTAAAGAAATGGCCCGTAAGCCTCAAGCTGATTTTGTGCGCTCCAAGAAGGATTCCAAATCCTTTCCTAGTTCAGCTACCTGTGCACTCGTGATTAACTCAGGCCAGAGAGCACCCGGCGGCAGGTGGCGTCACAGCCAGTTGGCGTTTCCTAACTCTTGTGCGCTCCCATTAGCCTCCAGCAAAAGAAGCCACCGATCGCCAGCAGTTTCGTCGTTTCATCAAATTTAACACATTTGCGAACGGAATAAACTGAAACTTTTTTGGCAGAACTTTCGTCTGTTCGCCTTTTTTCTGTTCAGCTCATCGCCACAACGAAGGCGGCCTCAGGTAAGCAGTAATTAAGCGCTAAAGAAATGGCCCGTAAGCCTCAAGCCGATTTTGTGCGCTCCAAGAAGGATTCCAAATCCTTTCCTAGTTCAGCTACCTGTGCACTCGTGATTAACTCAGGCCAGAGAGCACCCGGCGGCAGGTGGCGTCACAGCCAGTTGGCGTTTCCTAACTCTTGTGCGCTCCCATTAGCCTCCAGCAAAAGAAGCCACCGATCGCCAGCAGTTTCGTCGTTTCATCAAATTTAACACATTTGCGAACGGAATAAACTGAAACTTTTTTGGCAGAACTTTCGTCTGTTCGCCTTTTTTCTGTTCAGCTCATCGCCACAAAGAAGGCGGCCTCAGGTAAGCAGTAATTAAGCGCTAAAGAAATGGCCCGTAAGCCTCATGCCGATTTTGTGCGCTCCATGAAGGATTCCAAATCCTTTCCTAGTTCAGCTACCTGTGCACTCGTGATTAACTCAGGCCAGAGAGCACCCGGCGGCAGGTGGCGTCACAGCCAGTTGGCGTTTCCTAACTCTTGTGCGCTCCCATTAGCCTCCAGCAAAAGAAGCCACCGATCGCCAGCAGTTTCGTCGTTTCATCAAATTTAACACATTTGCGAACGGAATAAACTGAAACTTTTTTGGCAGAACTTTCGTCTGTTCGCCTTTTTTCTGTTCAGCTCATCGCCACAAAGAAGGCGGCCTCAGGTAAGCAGTAATTAAGCGCTAAAGAAATGGCCCGTAAGCCTCATGCCGATTTTGTGCGCTCCAAGAAGGATTCCAAATCCTTTTCTAGTTCAGCTACCTGTGCACTCGTGATTAATTCAGGCCAGAGAGCACCCGGCGGCAGGTGGCGTCACAGTCAGTTGGAGTTTCCTAACTCTTGTGCGCTCCCATTAGCCTCCAGCAAAAGAAGCCACCGATCGCCAGCAGTTTCGTCGTTTCATCAAATTTAACACATTTGCGAACGGAATAAACTGAAACTTTTTTGGCAGAACTTTCGTCTGTTCGCCTTTTTTCTGTTCAGCTCATCGCCACAAAGAAGGCGGCCTCAGGTAAGCAGTAATTAAGCGCTAAAGAAATGGCCCGTTAAGCCTCATGCCGATTTTGTGCGCTCCAAGAAGGATTCCAAATCCTTTTCTAGTTCAGCTACCTGTGCACTCGTGATTAATTCAGGCCAGAGAGCACCCGGCGGCAGGTGGCGTCACAGCCAGTTGGCGTTTCCTAACTCTTGTGCGCTCCCATTAGCCTCCAGCAAAAGAAGCCACCGATCGCCAGCAGTTTCGTCGTTTCATCAAATTTAACACATTTGCGAACGGAATAAACTGAAACTTTTTTGGCAGAACTTTCGTCTGTTCGCCTTTTTTCTGTTCAGCTCATCGCCACAAAGAAGGCGGCCTCAGGTAAGCAGTAATTAAGCGCTAAAGAAATCGCCCGTTAAGCCTCATGCCGATTTTGTGCGCTCCAAGAAGGATTCCAAATCCTTTCCTAGTTCAGCTACCGGTGCACTCGTGATTAACTCAGGCCAGAGAGCACCCGGCGGCAGGTGGCGTCACAGTCAATTGGAGTTTCCTAACTCTTGTGCGCTCCCATTAGCCTCCAGCAAAAGAAGTCACCGATCGCCAGCAGTTTCGTCGTTTCATCAAATTTAACACATTTGCGAACGGAATAAACTGAAACTTTTTTGGCAGAACTTTCGTCTGTTCGCCTTTTTTCTGTTCAGCTCATCGCCACAAAGAAGGCGGCCTCAGGTAAGCAGTAATTAAGCGCTAAAGAAATGGCCCGTTAAGCCTCATGCCGATTTTGTGCGCTCCAAGAAGGATTCCAAATCCTTTTCTAGTTCAGCTACCTGTGCACTCGTGATTAATTCAGGCCAGAGAGCACCCGGCGGCAGGTGGCGTCACAGCCAGTTGGCGTTTCCTAACTCTTGTGCGCTCCCATTAGCCTCCAGCAAAAGAAGTCACCGATCGCCAGCAGTTTCGTCGTTTCATCAAATTTAACACATTTGCGAACGGAATAAACTGAAACTTTTTTGGCAGAACTTTCGTCTGTTCGCCTTTTTTCTGTTCAGCTCATCGCCACAAAGAAGGCGGCCTCAGGTAAGCAGTAATTAAGCGCTAAAGAAATGGCCCGTAAGCCTCATGCCGATTTTGTGCGCTCCAAGAAGGATTCCAAATCCTTTCCTAGTTCAGCTACCTGTGCACTCGTGATTAACTCAGGCCAGAGAGCACCCGGCGGCAGGTGGCGTCACAGTCAGTTGGCGTGTCCTAACTCTTGTGCGCTCCCATTAGCCTCCAGCAAAAGAAGTCACCGATCGCCAGCAGTTTCGTCGTTTCATCAAATTTAACACATTTGCGAACGGAATAAACTGAAACTTTTTTGGCAGAACTTTCGTCTGTTCGCCTTTTTTCTGTTCAGCTCATCGCCACAACGAAGGCGGCCTCAGGTAATCAGTAATTAAGCGCTAAAGAAATGGCCCGTAAGCCTCATGCCGATTTTTTGCGCTCCAAGAAGGATTCCAAATCCTTTCCTAGTTCAGCTACCTGTGCACTCGTGATTAACTCAGGCCAGAGAGCACCCGGCGGCAGGTGGCGTCACAGTCAGTTGGCGTGTCCTAACTCTTGTGCGCTCCCATTAGCCTCCAGCAAAAGAAGTCACCGATCGCCAGCAGTTTCGTCGTTTCATCAAATTTAACACATTTGCGAACGGAATAAACTGAAACTTTTTTGGCAGAACTTTCGTCTGTTCGCCTTTTTTCTGTTCAGCTCATCGCCACAACGAAGGCGGCCTCAGGTAAGCAGTAATTAAGCGCTAAAGAAATGGCCCGTAAGCCTCATGCCGATTTTGTGCGCTCCAAGAAGGATTCCAAATCCTTTCCTAGTTCAGCTACCTGTGCACTCGTGATTAACTCAGGCCAGAGAGCACCCGGCGGCAGGTGGCGTCACAGTCAGTTGGCGTGTCCTAACTCTTGTGCGCTCCCTTAGCCTCCAGCAAAAGAAGTCACCGATCGCCAGCAGTTTCGTCGTTTCATCAAATTTAACACATTTGCGAACGGAATAAACTGAAACTTTTTTGGCAGAACATTCGTCTGTTCGCCTTTTTTCATTTCAGCTCATCGCCACAACGAAGGCGGCCTCAGGTAAGCAGTAATTAAGCGCTAAAGAAATGGCCCGTAAGCCTCATGCCGATTTTGTGCGCTCCAAGAAGGATTCCAAATCCTTTCCTAGTTCAGCTACCTGTGCACTCGTGATTAACTCAGGCCAGAGAGCACCCGGCGGCAGGTGGCGTCACAGTCAGTTGGCGTGTCCTAAATCTTGTGCGCTCCCATTAGCCTCCAGCAAAAGAAGTCACCGTTCGCCAGCAGTCTCGTCGTTTCATCAAATTTAACACATTTGCGAACGGAATAAACTGAAACTTTTTTGGCAGAACTTTCGTCTGTTCGCCTTTTTTCTGTTCAGCTCATCGCCACAACGAAGGCGGCCTCAGGTAAGCAGTAATTAAGCGCTAAAGAAATGGCCCGTAAGCCTCATGCCGATTTTGTGCGCTCCAAGAAGGATTCCAAATCCTTTCCTAGTTCAGCTACCTGTGCACTCGTGATTAACTCAGGCCAGAGAGCACCCGGCGGCAGGTGGCGTCACAGTCAGTTGGCGTGTCCTAACTCTTGTGCGCTCCCATTAGCCTCCAGCAAAAGAAGTCAGCGATCGCCAGCAGTTTCGTCGTTTCATCAAATTTAACACATTTGCGAACGGAATAAACTGAAACTTTTTTGGCAGAACTTTCGTCTGTTCGCCTTTTTTCTGTTCAGCTCATCGCCACAACGAAAGCGGCCTCAGGTAAGCAGTAATTAAGCGCTAAAGAAATGGCCCGTAAGCCTCATGCCGATTTTGTGCGCTCCAAGAAGGATTCCAAATCCTTTCCTAGTTCAGCTACCTGTGCACTCGTGATTAACTCAGGCCAGAGAGCACCCGGCGGCAGGTGGCGTCACAGTCAGTTGGCGTTTCCTAACTCTTGTGCGCTCCCATTAGCCTCCAGCAAAAGAAGTCAGCGATCGCCAGCAGTTTCGTCGTTTCATCAAATTTCACACATTTCCGAACGGAATAAACGGAAACTTTTTTGGCAGAACTTTCGTCTGTTCGCCTTCTTTCTGTTCAGCTCATCGCCACAACGAAGGCGGCCTCAGGTAAGCAGTAATTAAGCTGTAAAGAAATGGCCCGTAAGCCTCATGCCGATTTTGTGCGCTCCAAGAAGGATTCCAAATCCTTTCCTAGTTCAGCTACCTGTGCACTCGTGATTAACTCAGGCCAGAGAGCACCCGGCGGCAGGTGGCGTCACAGTCAGTTGGCGTTTCCTAACTCTTGTGCGCTCCCATTAGCCTCCAGCAAAAGAAGTCAGCGATCGCCAGCAGTTTCGTCGTTTCATCAAATTTCACACATTTGCGAACGGAATAAACTGAAACATTTATGGCAGAACTTTCGTCTGTTCGCCTTCTTTCTGTTCAGCTCATCGCCACAACGAAGGCGGCCTCAGGTAAGCAGTAATTAAGCGCTAAAGAAATGGCCCGTTCAGCCTCATGCCGATTTTGTGCGCTCCAAGAAGGATTCCAAATCCTTTCCTAGTTCAGCTACCTGTGCACTCGTGATTAACTCAGGCCAGAGAGCACCCGGCGGCAGGTGGCGTCACAGTCAGTTGGCGTTTCCTAACTCTTGTGCGCTCCCATTAGCCTCCAGCAAAAGAAGTCAGCGATCGCCAGCAGTTTCGTCGTTTCATCAAATTTCACACATTTCAGAACGGAATAAACGGAAACTTTTTTGGCAGAACTTTCGTCTGTTCGCCTTCTTTCTGTTCAGCTCATCGCCACAACGAAGGCGGCCTCAGGTAAGCAGTAATTAAGCGCTAAAGAAATGGCCCGTTCAGCCTCACGCCGATTTTGTGCGCTCCAAGAAGGATTCCAAATCCTTTCCTAGTTCAGCTACCTGTGCACTCGTGATTAACTCAGGCCAGAGAGCACCCGGCGGCAGGTGGCGTCACAGCCAGTTGGCGTTTCCTAACTCTTGTGCGCTCCCATTAGCCTCCAGCAAAAGAAGTCAGCGATCGCCAGCAGTTTCGTCCTTTCATCAAATTTCACACATTTGCGAACGAAATAATCTGAAACTTTTTTGGCAGAACATTCGTCTGTTCGCCTTTTTTCTGTTCAGCTCATCGCCACAACGAAGGCGGCCTCAGGTAAGCAGTAATTAAGCGCTAAAGAAATGGCCCGTTCAGCCTCACGCCGATTTTGTGCGCTCCAAGAAGGATTCCAAATCCTTTCCTAGTTCAGCTACCTGTGCACTCGTGATTAACTCAGGCCAGAGAGCACCCGGCGGCAGGTGGCGTCACAGCCAGTTGGCGTTTCCTAACTCTTGTGCGCTCCCATTAGCCTCCAGCAAAAGAAGTCAGCGATCGCCAGCAGTTTCGTCCTTTCATCAAATTTCACACATTTGCGAACGGAATAAACTGAAACATTTATGGCAGAACTTTCGTCTGTTCGCCTTCTTTCTGTTCAGCTCATCGCCACAACGAAGGCGGCCTCAGGTAAGCAGTAATTAAGCGCTAAAGAAATGGCCCGTTCAGCCTCATGCCGATTTTGTGCGCTCCAAGAAGGATTCCAAATCCTTTCCTAGTTCAGCTACCTGTGCACTCGTGATTAACTCAGGCCAGAGAGCACCCGGCGGCAGGTGGCGTCACAGTCAGTTGGCGTTTCCTAACTCTTGTGCGCTCCCATTAGCCTCCAGCAAAAGAAGTCACCGATCGCCAGCAGTTTCGTCGTTTCATCAAATTTCACACATTTCCGAACGGAATAAACGGAAACTTTTTTGGCAGAACTTTCGTCTGTTCGCCTTCTTTCTGTTCAGCTCATCGCCACAACGAAGGCGGCCTCAGGTAAGCAGTAATTAAGCGCTAAAGAAATGGCCCGTTCAGCCTCATGCCGATTTTGTGCGCTCCAAGAAGGATTCCAAATCCTTTCCTAGTTCAGCTACCTGTGCACTCCTGATTAACTCAGGCCAGAGAGCACCCGGCGGCAGGTGGCGTCACAGTCAGTTGGAGTTTCCTAACTCTTGTGCGCTCCCATTAGCCTCCAGCAAAAGAAGTCAGCGATCGCCAGCAGTTTCGTCGTTTCATCAAATTTAACACATTTGCGAACGGAATAAACTGAAACTTTTTAGGCAGAACTTTCGTCTGTTCGCCTTCTTTCTGTTCAGCTCATCGCCACAACGAAGGCGGCCTCAGGTAAGCAGTAATTAAGCGCTAAAGAAATGGCCCGTTCAGCCTTATGCCGATTTTGTGCGCTCCAAGAAGGATTCCAAATCCTTTCCTAGTTCAGCTACCTGTGCACTCGTGATTAACTCAGGCCAGAGAGCACACGGCGGCAGGTGGCGTCACAGTCAGTTGGCGTTTCCTAACTCTTGTGCGCTCCCATTAGCCTCCAGCAAAAGAAGTCAGCGATCGCCAGCAGTTTCGTCGTTTCATCAAATTTCACACATTTCCGAACGGAATAAACGGAAACTTTTGTGGCAGAACTTTCGTCTGTTCGCCTTCTTTCTGTTCAGCTCATCGCCACAACGAAGGCGGCCTCAGGTAAGCAGTAATTAAGCGCTAAAGAAATGGCCCGTTCAGCCTCATGCCGATTTTGTGCGCTCCAAGAAGGATTCCAAATCCTTTCCTAGTTCAGCTACCTGTGCACTCGTGATTAACTCAGGCCAGAGAGCACCCGGCGGCAGGTGGCGTCACAGTCAGTTGGCGTTTCCTAACTCTTGTGCGCTCCCATTAGCCTCCAGCAAAAGAAGTCACCGATCGCCAGCAGTTTCGTCGTTTCATCAAATTTCACACATTTCCGAACGGAATAAACGGAAACTTTTTTGGCAGAACTTTCGTCTGTTCGCCTTCTTTCTGTTCAGCTCATCGCCACAACGAAGGCGGCCTCAGGTAAGCAGTAATTAAGCGCTAAAGAAATGGCCCGTTCAGCCTCATGCCGATTTTGTGCGCTCCAAGAAGGATTCCAAATCCTTTCCTAGTTCAGCTACCTGTGCACTCGTGATTAACTCAGGCCAGAGAGCACCCGGCGGCAGGTGGCGTCACAGTCAGTTGGCGTTTCCTAACTCTTGTGCGCTCCCATTAGCCTCCAGCAAAAGAAGTCACCGATCGCCAGCAGTTTCGTCGTTTCATCAAATTTCACACATTTCCGAACGGAATAAACGGAAACTTTTTTGGCAGAACTTTCGTCTGTTCGCCTTCTTTCTGTTCAGCTCATCGCCACAACGAAGGCGGCCTCAGGTAAGCAGTAATTAAGCGCTAAAGAAATGGCCCGTTAAGCCTCATGCCGATTTTGTGCGCTCCAAGAAGGATTCCAAATCCTTTCCTAGTTCAGCTACCTGTGCACTCCTGATTAACTCAGGCCAGAGAGCACCCGGCGGCAGGTGGCGTCACAGTCAGTTGGAGTTTCCTAACTCTTGTGCGCTCCCATTAGCCTCCAGCAAAAGAAGTCAGCGATCGCCAGCAGTTTCGTCGTTTCATCAAATTTAACACATTTGCGAACGGAATAAACTGAAACTTTTTAGGCAGAACTTTCGTCTGTTCGCCTTTTTTCTGTTCAGCTCATCGCCACAACGAAGGCGGCCTCAGGTAAGCAGTAATTAAGCGCTAAAGAAATGGCCCGTTCAGCCTCATGCCGATTTTGTGCGCTCCAAGAAGGATTCCAAATCCTTTCCTAGTTCAGCTACCTGTGCACTCGTGATTAACTCAGGCCAGAGAGCACCCGGCGGCAGGTGGCGTCACAGTCAGTTGGAGTTTCCTAACTCTTGTGCGCTCCCATTAGCCTCCAGCAAAAGAAGTCAGCGATCGCCAGCAGTTTCGTCGTTTCATCAAATTTAACACATTTGCGAACGGAATAAACTGAAACTTTTTAGGCAGAACTTTCGTCTGTTCGCCTTTTTTCTGTTCAGCTCATCGCCACAACGAAGGCGGCCTCAGGTAAGCAGTAATTAAGCGCTAAAGAAATTGCCCGTTAAGCCTCATGCCGATTTTGTGCGCTCCAAGAAGGATTCCAAATCCTTTCCTAGTTCAGCTACCTGTGCACTCGTGATTAACTCAGGCCAGAGAGCACCCGGCGGCAGGTGGCCTCACAGTCAGTTGGCGTTTCCTAACTCTTGTGCGCTCCCATTAGCCTCCAGCAAAAGAAGTCACCGATCGCCAGCAGTTTCGTCGTTTCTTCAAATTTAACACATTTGCGAACGGAATAAACGGAAACTTTTTTGGCAGAACTTTGGTCTGTTCGCCTTCTTTCTGTTCAGCTCATCGCCACAAAGAAGGCGGCCTCAGGTAAGCAGTAATTAAGCGCTAAAGAAATTGCCCGTTAAGCCTCATGCCGATTTTGTGCGCTCCAAGAAGGATTCCAAATCCTTTCCTAGTTCAGCTACCTGTGCACTCGTGATTAACTCAGGCCAGAGAGCACCCGGCGGCAGGTGGCGTCACAGTCAGTTGGCGTTTCCTAACTCTTGTGCGCTCCCATTAGCCTCCAGCAAAAGAAGTCACCGATCGCCAGCAGTTTCGTCGTTTCTTCAAATTTAACACATTTGCGAACGGAATAAGCGGAAACTTTTTTGGCAGAACTTTGGTCTGTTCGCCTTCTTTCTGTTCAGCTCATCGCCACAAAGAAGGCGGCCTCAGGTAAGCAGTAATTAAGCGCTAAAGAAATTGCCCGTTAAGCCTCATGCCGATTTTGTGCGCTCCAAGAAGGATTCCAAATCCTTTCCTAGTTCAGCTACCTGTGCACTCGTGATTAACTCAGGCCAGAGAGCACCCGGCGGCAGGTGGCGTCACAGTCAGTTGGCGTTTCCTAACTCTTGTGCGCTCCCATTAGCCTCCAGCAAAAGAAGTCACCGATCGCCAGCAGTTTCGTCGTTTCTTCAAATTTAACACATTTGCGAACGGAATAAGCGGAAACTTTTTTGGCAGAACTTTGGTCTGTTCGCCTTCTTTCTGTTCAGCTCATCGCCACAAAGAAGGCGGCCTCAGGTAAGCAGTAATTAAGCGCTAAAGAAATGGCCCGTTAAGCCTCATGCCGATTTTGTGCGCTCCAAGAAGGATTCCAAATCCTTTCCTAGTTCAGCTACCTGTGCACTCGTGATTAACTCAGGCCAGAGAGCACCCGGCGGCAGGTGGCGTCACAGTCAGTTGGCGTTTCCTAACTCTTGTGCGCTCCCATTAGCCTCCAGCAAAATAAGTCACCGATCGCCGGCAGTTTCGTCGTTTCTTCAAATTTAACACATTTGCGAACGGAATAAACGGAAACTTTTTTGGCAGAAATTTGGTCTGTTCGCCTTCTTTCTGTTCAGCTCATCGCCACAAAGAAGGCGGCCTCAGGTAAGCAGTAATTAAGCGCTAAAGAAATTGCCCGTTAAGCCTCATGCCGATTTTGTGCGCTCCAAGAAGGATTCCAAATCCTTTCCTAGTTCAGCTACCTGTGCACTCGTGATTAACTCAGGCCAGAGAGCACCCGGCGGCAGGTGGCCTCACAGTCAGTTGGCGTTTCCTAACTCTTGTGCGCTCCCATTAGCCTCCAGCAAAAGAAGTCACCGATCGCCAGCAGTTTCGTCGTTTCTTCAAATTTAACACATTTGCGAACGGAATAAACGGAAACTTTTTTGACAGAACTTTGGTCTGTTCGCCTTCTTTCTGTTCAGCTCATCGCCACAAAGAAGGCGGCCTCAGGTAAGCAGTAATTAAGCGCTAAAGAAATTGCCCGTTAAGCCTCATGCCGATTTTGTGCGCTCCAAGAAGGATTCCAAATCCTTTCCTAGTTCAGCTACCTGTGCACTCGTGATTAACTCAGGCCAGAGAGCACCCGGCGGCAGGTGGCCTCACAGTCAGTTGGCGTTTCCTAACTCTTGTGCGCTCCCATTAGCCTCCAGCAAAAGAAGTCACCGATCGCCAGCAGTTTCGTCGTTTCTTCAAATTTAACACATTTGCGAACGGAATAAACGGAAACTTTTTTGGCAGAACTTTGGTCTGTTCGCCTTCTTTCTGTTCAGCTCATCGCCACAAAGAAGGCGGCCTCAGGTAAGCAGTAATTAAGCGCTAAAGAAATTGCCCGTTAAGCCTCATGCCGATTTTGTGCGCTCCAAGAAGGATTCCAAATCCTTTCCTAGTTCAGCTACCTGTGCACTCGTGATTAACTCAGGCCAGAGAGCACCCGGCGGCAGGTGGCGTCACAGTCAGTTGGCGTTTCCTAACTCTTGTGCGCTCCCATTAGCCTCCAGCAAAAGAAGTCACCGATCGCCAGCAGTTTCGTCGTTTCTTCAAATTTAACACATTTGCGAACGGAATAAACGGAAACTTTTTTGGCAGAACTTTGGTCTGTTCGCCTTCTTTCTGTTCAGCTCATCGCCACAAAGAAGGCGGCCTCAGGTAAGCAGTAATTAAGCGCTAAAGAAATTGCCCGTTAAGCCTCATGCCGATTTTGTGCGCTCCAAGAAGGATTCCAAATCCTTTCCTAGTTCAGCTACCTGTGCACTCGTGATTAACTCAGGCCAGAGAGCACCCGGCGGCAGGTGGCCTCACAGTCAGTTGGCGTTTCCTAACTCTTGTGCGCTCCCATTAGCCTCCAGCAAAAGAAGTCACCGATCGCCAGCAGTTTCGTCGTTTCTTCAAATTTAACACATTTGCGAACGGAATAAACAGAAACTTTTTGGCAGAACTTTGGTCTGTTCGCCTTCTTTCTGTTCAGCTCATCGCCACAAAGAAGGCGGCCTCAGGTAAGCAGTAATTAGGCGCTAAAGAAATGGCCCGTTAAGCCTCATGCCGATTTTGTGCGCTCCAAGAAGGATTCCAAATCCTTTCCTAGTTCAGCTACCTGTGCACTCGTGATTAACTCAGGCCAGAGAGCACCCGGCGGCAGGTGGCCTCACAGTCAGTTGGCGTTTCCTAACTCTTGTGCGCTCCCATTAGCCTCCAGCAAAAGAAGTCACCGATCGCCAGCAGTTTCGTCGTTTCTTCAAATTTAACACATTTGCGAACGGAATAAAGAGAAACTTTTTTGGCAGAACTTTCGTCTGTTCGCCTTCTTTCTGTTCAGCTCATCGCCACAAAGAAGGCGGCCTTAGGTAAGCAGTAATTAAGCGCTAAAGAAATGGCCCGTTAAGCCTCATGCCGATTTTGTGCGCTCCAAGAAGGATTCCAAATCCTTTCCTAGTTCAGCTACCTGTGCACTCGTGATTAACTCAGGCCAGAGAGCACCCGGCGGCAGGTGGCCTCACAGTCAGTTGGCGTTTCCTAACTCTTGTGCGCTCCCATTAGCCTCCAGCAAAAGAAGTCACCGATCGCCAGCAGTTTCGTCGTTTCTTCAAATTTAACACATTTGCGAACGGAATAAACGGAAACTTTTTTGGCAGAACTTTGGTCTGTTCGCCTTCTTTCTGTTCAGCTCATCGCCACAAAGAAGGCGGCCTCAGGTAAGCAGTAATTAAGCGCTAAAGAAATTGCCCGTTAAGCCTCATGCCGATTTTGTGCGCTCCAAGAAGGATTCCAAATCCTTTCCTAGTTCAGCTACCTGTGCACTCGTGATTAACTCAGGCCAGAGAGCACCCGGCGGCAGGTGGCGTCACAGTCAGTTGGCGTTTCCTAACTCTTGTGCGCTCCCATTAGCCTCCAGCAAAAGAAGTCACCGATCGCCAGCAGTTTCGTCGTTTCTTCAAATTTAACACATTTGCGAACGGAATAAACGGAAACTTTTTTGGCAGAACTTTGGTCTGTTCGCCTTCTTTCTGTTCAGCTCATCGCCACAAAGAAGGCGGCCTCAGGTAAGCAGTAATTAAGCGCTAAAGAAATGGCCCGTTAAGCCTCATGCCGATTTTGTGCGCTCCAAGAAGGATTCCAAATCCTTTCCTAGTTCAGCTACCTGTGCACTCGTGATTAACTCAGGCCAGAGAGCACCCGGCGGCAGGTGGCGTCACAGTCAGTTGGCGTTTCCTAACTCTTGTGCGCTCCCATTAGCCTCCAGCAAAAGAAGTCACCGATCGCCAGCAGTTTCGTCGTTTCTTCAAATTTAACACATTTGCGAACGGAATAAACGGAAACTTTTTTGGCAGAACTTTGGTCTGTTCGCCTTCTTTCTGTTCAGCTCATCGCCACAAAGAAGGCGGCCTCAGGTAAGCAGTAATTAAGCGCTAAAGAAATTGCCCGTTAAGCCTCATGCCGATTTTGTGCGCTCCAAGAAGGATTCCAAATCCTTTCCTAGTTCAGCTACCTGTGCACTCGTGATTAACTCAGGCCAGAGAGCACCCGGCGGCAGGTGGCCTCACAGTCAGTTGGCGTTTCCTAACTCTTGTGCGCTCCCATTAGCCTCCAGCAAAAGAAGTCACCGATCGCCAGCAGTTTCGTCGTTTCTTCAAATTTAACACATTTGCGAACGGAATAAACGGAAACTTTTTTGGCAGAACTTTGGTCTGTTCGCCTTCTTTCTGTTCAGCTCATCGCCACAAAGAAGGCGGCCTCAGGTAAGCAGTAATTAAGCGCTAAAGAAATTGCCCGTTAAGCCTCATGCCGATTTTGTGCGCTCCAAGAAGGATTCCAAATCCTTTCCTAGTTCAGCTACCTGTGCACTCGTGATTAACTCAGGCCAGAGAGCACCCGGCGGCAGGTGGCCTCACAGTCAGTTGGCGTTTCCTAACTCTTGTGCGCTCCCATTAGCCTCCAGCAAAAGAAGTCACCGATCGCCAGCAGTTTCGTCGTTTCTTCAAATTTAACACATTTGCGAACGGAATAAACGGAAACTTTTTTGGCAGAACTTTGGTCTGTTCGCCTTCTTTCTGTTCAGCTCATCGCCACAAAGAAGGCGGCCTCAGGTAAGCAGTAATTAAGCGCTAAAGAAATGGCCCGTTAAGCCTCATGCCGATTTTGTGCGCTCCAAGAAGGATTCCAAATCCTTTCCTAGTTCAGCTACCTGTGCACTCGTGATTAACTCAGGCCAGAGAGCACCCGGCGGCAGGTGGCGTCACAGTCAGTTGGCGTTTCCTAACTCTTGTGCGCTCCCATTAGCCTCCAGCAAAAGAAGTCACCGATCGCCAGCAGTTTCGTCGTTTCTTCCAATTTAACACATTTGCGAACGGAATAAACGGAAACTTTTTTGGCAGAACTTTGGTCTGTTCGCCTTCTTTCTGTTCAGCTCATCGCCACAAAGAAGGCGGCCTCAGGTAAGCAGTAATTAAGCGCTAAAGAAATGGCCCGTTAAGCCTCATGCCGATTTTGTGCGCTCCAAGAAGGATTCCAAATCCTTTCCTAGTTCAGCTACCTGTGCACTCGTGATTAACTCAGGCCAGAGAGCACCCGGCGGCAGGTGGCGTCACAGTCAGTTGGCGTTTCCTAACTCTTGTGCGCTCCCATTAGCCTCCAGCAAAAGAAGTCACCGATCGCCAGCAGTTTCGTCGTTTCTTCAAATTTAACACATTTGCGAACGGAATAAACGGAAACTTTTTTGGCAGAACTTTGGTCTGTTCGCCTTCTTTCTGTTCAGCTCATCGCCACAAAGAAGGCGGCCTCAGGTAAGCAGTAATTAAGCGCTAAAGAAATTGCCCGTTAAGCCTCATGCCGATTTTGTGCGCTCCAAGAAGGATTCCAAATCCTTTCCTAGTTCAGCTACCTGTGCACTCGTGATTAACTCAGGCCAGAGAGCACCCGGCGGCAGGTGGCCTCACAGTCAGTTGGCGTTTCCTAACTCTTGTGCGCTCCCATTAGCCTCCAGCAAAAGAAGTCACCGATCGCCAGCAGTTTCGTCGTTTCTTCAAATTTAACACATTTGCGAACGGAATAAACAGAAACTTTTTGGCAGAACTTTGGTCTGTTCGCCTTCTTTCTGTTCAGCTCATCGCCACAAAGAAGGCGGCCTCAGGTAAGCAGTAATTAAGCGCTAAAGAAATTGCCCGTTAAGCCTCATGCCGATTTTGTGCGCTCCAAGAAGGATTCCAAATCCTTTCCTAGTTCAGCTACCTGTGCACTCGTGATTAACTCAGGCCAGAGAGCACCCGGCGGCAGGTGGCCTCACAGTCAGTTGGCGTTTCCTAACTCTTGTGCGCTCCCATTAGCCTCCAGCAAAAGAAGTCACCGATCGCCAGCAGTTTCGTCGTTTCTTCAAATTTAACACATTTGCGAACGGAATAAACGGAAACTTTTTTGGCTGAACTTTGGTCTGTTCGCCTTTTTTCTGTTCAGCTCATCGCCACAACGAAGGAGGCCTCAGGTAAGCAGTAATTAAGCGCTAAAGAAATGGCCCGTTAAGCCTCATGCCGATTTTGTGCGCTCCAAGAAGGATTCCAAATCCTTTCCTAGTTCAGCTACCTGTGCACTCGTGATTAACTCAGGCCAGAGAGCACCCGGCGGCAGGTGGCCTCACAGTCAGTTGGCGTTTCCTAACTCTTGTGCGCTCCCATTAGCCTCCAGCAAAAGAAGTCACCGATCGCCAGCAGTTTCGTCGTTTCTTCAAATTTAACACATTTGCGAACGGAATAAACGGAAACTTTTTTGGCAGAACTTTGGTCTGTTCGCCTTTTTTCTGTTCAGCTCATCGCCACAAAGAAGGCGGCCTCAGGTAAGCAGTAATTAAGCGCTAAAGAAATTGCCCGTTAAGCCTCATGCCGATTTTGTGCGCTCCAAGAAGGATTCCAAATCCTTTCCTAGTTCAGCTACCTGTGCACTCGTGATTAACTCAGGCCAGAGAGCACCCGGCGGCAGGTGGCGTCACAGTCAGTTGGCGTTTCCTAACTCTTGTGCGCTCCCATTAGCCTCCAGCAAAAGAAGTCACCGATCGCCAGCAGTTTCGTCGTTTCTTCAAATTTAACACATTTGCGAACGGAATAAACGGAAACTTTTTTGGCAGAACTTTGGTCTGTTCGCCTTCTTTCTGTTCAGCTCATCGCCACAAAGAAGGCGGCCTCAGGTAAGCAGTAATTAAGCGCTAAAGAAATTGCCCGTTAAGCCTCATGCCGATTTTGTGCGCTCCAAGGAGGATTCCAAATCCTTTCCTAGTTCAGCTACCTGTGCACTCGTGATTAACTCAGGCCAGAGAGCACCCGGCGGCAGGTGGCCTCACAGTCAGTTGGCGTTTCCTAACTCTTGTGCGCTCCCATTAGCCTCCAGCAAAAGAAGTCACCGATCGCCAGCAGTTTCGTCGTTTCTTCAAATTTAACACATTTGCGAACGGAATAAACGGAAACTTTTTTGGCAGAACTTTGGTCTGTTCGCCTTCTTTCTGTTCAGCTCATCGCCACAAAGAAGGCGGCCTCAGGTAAGCAGTAATTAAGCGCTAAAGAAATTGCCCGTTAAGCCTCATGCCGATTTTGTGCGCTCCAAGAAGGATTCCAAATCCTTTCCTAGTTCAGCTACCTGTGCACTCGTGATTAACTCAGGCCAGAGAGCACCCGGCGGCAGGTGGCGTCACAGTCAGTTGGCGTTTCCTAACTCTTGTGCGCTCCCATTAGCCTCCAGCAAAAGAAGTCACCGATCGCCAGCAGTTTCGTCGTTTCTTCAAATTTAACACATTTGCGAACGGAATAAACGGAAACTTTTTTGGCAGAACTTTGGTCTGTTCGCCTTCTTTCTGTTCAGCTCATCGCCACAAAGAAGGCGGCCTCAGGTAAGCAGTAATTAAGCGCTAAAGAAATGGCCCGTTAAGCCTCATGCCGATTTTGTGCGCTCCAAGAAGGATTCCAAATCCTTTCCTAGTTCAGCTACCTGTGCACTCGTGATTAACTCAGGCCAGAGAGCACCCGGCGGCAGGTGGCGTCACAGTCAGTTGGCGTTTCCTAACTCTTGTGCGCTCCCATTAGCCTCCAGCAAAAGAAGTCACCGATCGCCAGCAGTTTCGTCGTTTCTTCAAATTTAACACATTTGCGAACGGAATAAACGGAAACTTTTTTGGCAGAACTTTGGTCTGTTCGCCTTCTTTCTGTTCAGCTCATCGCCACAAAGAAGGCGGCCTCAGGTAAGCAGTAATTAAGCGCTAAAGAAATTGCCCGTTAAGCCTCATGCCGATTTTGTGCGCTCCAAGAAGGATTCCAAATCCTTTCCTAGTTCAGCTACCTGTGCACTCGTGATTAACTCAGGCCAGAGAGCACCCGGCGGCAGGTGGCCTCACAGTCAGTTGGCGTTTCCTAACTCTTGTGCGCTCCCATTAGCCTCCAGCAAAAGAAGTCACCGATCGCCAGCAGTTTCGTCGTTTCTTCAAATTTAACACATTTGCGAACGGAATAAACGGAAACTTTTTTGGCAGAACTTTGGTCTGTTCGCCTTCTTTCTGTTCAGCTCATCGCCACAAAGAAGGCGGCCTCAGGTAAGCAGTAATTAAGCGCTAAAGAAATGGCCCGTTAAGCCTCATGCCGATTTTGTGCGCTCCAAGAAGGATTCCAAATCCTTTCCTAGTTCAGCTACCTGTGCACTCGTGATTAAGTCAGGCCAGAGAGCACCCTGCGGCAGGTGGCCTCACAGTCAGTTGGCGTTTCCTAACTCTTGTGCGCTCCCATTAGCCTCCAGCAAAAGAAGTCACCGATCGCCAGCAGTTTCGTCGTTTCTTCAAATTTAACATATTTGCGAACGGAATAAACGGAAACTTTTTTGGCAGAACTTTGGTCTGTTCGCCTTCTTTCTGTTCAGCTCATCGCCACAAAGAAGGCGGCCTCAGGTAAGCAGTAATTAAGCGCTAAAGAAATTGCCCGTTAAGCCTCATGCCGATTTTGTGCGCTCCAAGAAGGATTCCCAATCCTTTCCTAGTTCAGCTACCTGTGCACTCGTGATTAACTCAGGCCAGAGAGCACCCGGCGGCAGGTGGCCTCACAGTCAGTTGGCGTTTCCTAACTCTTGTGCGCTCCCATTAGCCTCCAGCAAAAGAAGTCACCGATCGCCAGCAGTTTCGTCGTTTCTTCAAATTTAACACATTTGCGAACGGAATAAACGGAAACTTTTTTGGCAGAACTTTCGTCTGTTCGCCTTTTTTCTGTTCAGCTCATCGCCACAAAGAAGGCGGCCTCAGGTAAGCAGTAATTAAGCGCTAAAGAAATGGCCCGTTAAGCCTCATGCCGATTTTGTGCTCTCCAAGAAGGATTCCAAATCCTTTCCTAGTTCAGCTACCTGTGCACTCGTGATTAACTCAGGCCAGAGAGCACGCGGCGGCAGGTGGCGTCACAGCCAGTTGGCGTTTCCTAACTCTTGTGCGCTCCCATTAGCCTCCAGCAAAAGAAGTCACCGATCGCCAGCAGTTTCGTCGTTTCTTCAAATTTAACATATTTGCGAACGGAATAAACGGAAACTTTTTTGGCAGAACTTTGGTCTGTTCGCCTTCTTTCTGTTCAGCTCATCGCCACAAAGAAGGCGGCCTCAGGTAAGCAGTAATTAAGCGCTAAAGAAATTGCCCGTTAAGCCTCATGCCGATTTTGTGCGCTCCAAGAAGGATTCCCAATCCTTTCCTAGTTCAGCTACCTGTGCACTCGTGATTAACTCAGGCCAGAGAGCACCCGGCGGCAGGTGGCCTCACAGTCAGTTGGCGTTTCCTAACTCTTGTGCGCTCCCATTAGCCTCCAGCAAAAGAAGTCACCGATCGCCAGCAGTTTCGTCGTTTCTTCAAATTTAACACATTTGCGAACGGAATAAACGGAAACTTTTTTGGCAGAACTTTGGTCTGTTCGCCTTCTTTCTGTTCAGCTCATCGATACAAAGAAGGCGGCCTCAGGTAAGCAGTAATTAAGCGCTAAAGAAATGGCCCGTTAAGCCTCATGCCGATTTTGTGCTCTCCAAGAAGGATTCCAAATCCTTTCCTAGTTCAGCTACCTGTGCACTCGTGATTAACTCAGGCCAGAGAGCACCCGGCGGCAGGTGGCCTCACAGTCAGTTGGCGTTTCCTAACTCTTGTGCGCTCCCATTAGCCTCCAGCAAAAGAAGTCACCGATCGCCAGCAGTTTCGTCGTTTCTTCAAATTTAACACATTTGCGAACGGAATAAACGGAAACTTTTTTGGCAGAACTTTGGTCTGTTCGCCTTCTTTCTGTTCAGCTCATCGCCACAAAGAAGGCGGCCTCAGGTAAGCAGTAATTAAGCGCTAAAGAAATGGCCCGTTAAGCCTCATGCCGATTTTGTGCGCTCCAAGAAGGATTCCAAATCCTTTCCTAGTTCAGCTACCTGTGCACTCGTGATTAACTCAGGCCAGAGAGCACCCGGCGGCAGGTGGCCTCACAGTCAGTTGGCGTTTCCTAACTCTTGTGCGCTCCCATTAGCCTCCAGCAAAAGAAGTCACCGATCGCCAGCAGTTTCGTCGTTTCTTCAAATTTAACACATTTGCGAACGGAATAAACGGAAACTTTTTTGGCAGAACTTTGGTCTGTTCGCCTTCTTTCTGTTCAGCTCATCGCCACAAAGAAGGCGGCCTCAGGTAAGCAGTAATTAAGCGCTAAAGAAATTGCCCGTTAAGCCTCATGCCGATTTTGTGCGCTCCAAGAAGGATTCCAAATCCTTTCCTAGTTCAGCTACCTGTGCACTCGTGATTAACTCAGGCCAGAGAGCACCCGGCGGCAGGTGGCCTCACAGTCAGTTGGCGTTTCCTAACTCTTGTGCGCTCCCATTAGCCTCCAGCAAAAGAAGTCACCGATCGCCAGCAGTTTCGTCGTTTCTTCAAATTTAACACATTTGCGAACGGAATAAACGGAAACTTATTTGGCAGAACTTTGGTCTGTTCGCCTTCTTTCTGTTCAGCTCATCGCCACAAAGAAGGCGGCCTCAGGTAAGCAGTAATTAAGCGCTAAAGAAATTGCCCGTTAAGCCTCATGCCGATTTTGTGCGCTCCAAGAAGGATTCCAAATCCTTTCCTAGTTCAGCTACCTGTGCACTCGTGATTAACTCAGGCCAGAGAGCACCCGGCGGCAGGTGGCGTCACAGTCAGTTGGCGTTTCCTAACTCTTGTGCGCTCCCATTAGCCTCCAGCAAAAGAAGTCACCGATCGCCAGCAGTTTCGTCGTTTCTTCAAATTTAACACATTTGCGAACGGAATAAACGGAAACTTTTTTGGCAGAACTTTGGTCTGTTCGCCTTCTTTCTGTTCAGCTCATCGCCACAAAAAAGGCGGCCTCAGGTAAGCAGTAATTAAGCGCTAAAGAAATGGCCCGTTAAGCCTCATGCCGATTTTGTGCGCTCCAAGAAGGATTCCAAATCCTTTCCTAGTTCAGCTACCTGTGCACTCGTGATTAACTCAGGCCAGAGAGCACCCGGCGGCAGGTGGCGTCACAGTCAGTTGGCGTTTCCTAACTCTTGTGCGCTCCCATTAGCCTCCAGCAAAAGAAGTCACCGATCGCCAGCAGTTTCGTCGTTTCTTCAAATTTAACACATTTGCGAACGGAATAAACGGAAACTTTTTTGGCAGAACTTTGGTCTGTTCGCCTTCTTTCTGTTCAGCTCATCGCCACAAAGAAGGTGGCCTCAGGTAAGCAGTAATTAAGCGCTAAAGAAATGGCCCGTTAAGCCTCATGCCGATTTTGTGCGCTCCAAGAAGGATTCCAAATCCTTTCCTAGTTCAGCTACCTGTGCACTCGTGATTAACTCAGGCCAGAGAGCACCCGGCGGCAGGTGGCGTCACAGTCAGTTGGCGTTTCCTAACTCTTGTGCGCTCCCATTAGCCTCCAGCAAAAGAAGTCACCGATCGCCAGCAGTTTCGTCGTTTCTTCAAATTTAACACATTTGCGAACGGAATAAACGGAAACTTTTTTGGCAGAACATTCGTCTGTTCGCCTTCTTTCTGTTCAGCTCATCGCCACAAAGAAGGCGGCCTCAGGTAAGCAGTAATTAAGCGCTAAAGAAATGGCCCGTTAAGCCTCATGCCGATTTTGTGCGCTCCAAGAAGGATTCCAAATCCTTTCCTAGTTCAGCTACCTGTGCACTCGTGATTAACTCAGGCCAGAGAGCACCCGGCGGCAGGTGGCCTCACAGTCAGTTGGCGTTTCCTAACTCTTGTGCGCTCCCATTAGCCTCCAGCAAAAGAAGTCACCGATCGCCAGCAGTTTCGTCGTTTCATCGAATTTAACACATTTGCGAACGGAATAAACGGAAACTTTTTTGGCAGAACTTTGGTCTGTTCGCCTTCTTTCTGTTCAGCTCATCGCCACAAAGAAGGCGGCCTCAGGTAAGCAGTAATTAAGCGCTAAAGAAATGGCCCGTTAAGCCTCATGCCGATTTTAGCGCACTCGAAAAAGGATTCCTAAATCCGTTCCTGGTTCAGCTACCTGTGCATCGTCATAAACTAAGCGCAGCTAATACTCTGCTGTAGGTGGTGTCACAGGCGCTTGCCGTTTCCTAACTGTAAAGCGCAACCATTTGATCTCCAGCAAAAAGAGTCACGGATCACCAGCACTTTCGTGGTTTCGTGAAATTTCACACCTTT
Source organism: Amblyomma americanum (assembly GCF_052857255.1). Taxonomy (NCBI): domain Eukaryota; kingdom Metazoa; phylum Arthropoda; class Arachnida; order Ixodida; family Ixodidae; genus Amblyomma; species Amblyomma americanum. The sequence goes on from NC_135505.1 coordinate 144,359,845, forward strand.
GAGGCCAGGATAACAACAACCTTTATTTGTCAGTGTTTTCGTGAATTCGCTTTCATTCTATTCAGCTCACAGTCACAACGAAGGAGTCCGTATATATATATGAAACGCTAAGGAAATGGCATGTTAAGCCTCACGTCGAGTGTTTTGCACTCGGTTAAGGATTCCTAAACACGTTCCTGGTTTGGCCATATGTGCACTCGTCATTTACGCAGCGAATTCCAGTGGGCAGGTGGCGTCACAGGCGCTTGACAGTTGCTACCGCTAGTGGGCTGCCATTACACTCGTCGATAAAAGGTCGCCGTTGGCGGTGACGTTAATCGTTTGAGTCAATTTTGCTGATTTGGGACCAGAATAAATGAAAACTTTGTCGGATTTTTTACTTCACCTTGATTCTATAGAGCTTACACTCTACGATGGAGGCCGCAGGAAGGTAGAAATTAAGCTCTAATGAAATGGCCCGTTAGGACTCACGTCGTGTTTCTTGGACTCAATGAATTCCTAAATACATTTGGTTGGGGCATCCTGCACCTGTCATTAACTCAGGCAACGACATCCGATCACGGGTGGTGTCCAGATACGCGTTGTTTATTCATATCAAGCAGCTTTATTGGGGCCACTTGCATTTTGCGTAATTTTCGACGCCTTGTCTTATATTTAGCCCATAGCCGCGGCCAAAAAAGCCGAAGGCGGACAAAATTTACGTTCGAATAGAATAGTACGTCCACTGCGATCCCCACTTTTCTGTACTTGGGAATAGTGAAATCCCAAAGAAAGTCCTGGTTAACTCACCTTTGCGCTCCTCAACCTGTCGGCAATGTAAGCCGTGAGGTGGCGTCCCAGACGGATGCTGAGAGCTCTAGAGCATACTTACGCATTGAAACCAGACGACAATAGCCGAACACATGCAGTTTCGAGATACGCGGTGTTTATTAATGTCACGCAGCTTTATTTGGGTCACTTGCATTTTCCGTACTTTTCGACACATTGTCCTATATTTTGCCCACAGCCGCTACCAAAGAAGCCGAAGGCACACAACATTTACACTTTAACGAAATAGTACGTCGAGTGTGATCCCCACTTTGCTTCGCTTGGGAATAGTGAAATCCCAAGGAAAGTCCTGGTTAACTCACCTTTGCGCTCTTCAACCTGTCGGCGATGTAAGCCGTGAGGTGGCGTCCCAGACGGATGCTGCGAGCTCTAGAGCATACTTACGCATTCAAATCTATCAGACGACAAAAGCCAATCGCATGCAGTTTCGACGTACGCGGTATTTATTAATGTCATGCAGCTTTATTTGGGCCACTTGAATTTTCCGTAATTTTCGACACCTTGTCTTATGTTTGGCCCACAGCCGCTACCAAAGAAGCCGAAGGCACACAAAATTTACACTTTAATTAAATAGTACGTCGAGTGTGATCCCCACTTTGCTTCCCTTGGGAATAGTGAAATCCCAAGGAAAGTCCTGGTTAACTCACCTTTGCGCTCTTCAACCTGTCGGCGATGTAAGCCGTGAGGTGGCGTCCCAGACGGATGCTGCGAGCTCTAGAGCATACTTACGCATTCAAATCTATCAGACGACAAAAGCCAATCGCATGCAGTTTCGACGTACGCGGTATTTATTGATGTCATGCAGCTTTATTTGGGCCACTTGAATTTTCCGTAACATTCGGCACATTGTCGTGTATTTAGCCCACAGCCGCTGCTAAAGAAGCCGAAGGCACACAAAATTTACACTTTAATGAAATAGTACGTCGAGTGTGATCCCCACTTTGCTTCCCTTGGGAATAGTGAAATCCCAAGGAAAGTCCTGGCTAACTCACCTTTGCGCTCTTCAACCTGTCGGCGATGTAAGCCGTGAGGTGGCGTCCCAGACGGATGCTGCGAGCTCTAGAGCATACTTACGCATTCAAATCTATCAGACGACAAAAGCCAATCACATGCAGTTTCGACGTACGCGGTATTTATTAATGTCATGCAGCTTTATTTGGGCCACTTGAATTTTCCGTAACATTCGGCACATTGTCGTGTATTTAGCCCACAGCCGCTGCTAAAGAAGCCGAAGGCACACAAAATTTACACTTTAATGAAATAGTACGTCGAGTGTGATCCCCACTTTGCTTCCCTTGGGAATAGTGAAATCCCAAGGAAAGTCCTGGCTAACTCACCTTTGCGCTCTTCAACCTGTCGGCGATGTAAGCCGTGAGGTGGCGTCCCAGACGGATGCTGCGAGCTCTAGAGCATACTTACGCATTCAAATCTATCAGACGACAAAAGCCAATCACATGCAGATTCGACGTACGCGGTGTTTATTAATGTCATGCAGCTTTATTTGGGCCACTTGAATTTTCCGTAATTTCCGACACATTGTCGTATATTTAGCCCACAGCCGCTTCTAAAGAAGCCGAAGGCACACAAAATTTACACTTTAATGAAATAGTATGTCGAATCTGATCCCCACTTTACTGTCCTTGGGAATAGTGGAATCGTAAGGAAACTCCTGATTAACTCACCTTTGTGCTGTTCAACCTGTCGGCGATGTATGCCGTGAGGTGGCGTTCCAGACGGATGCTGCGAGCTCTAGAGCAAAGTTTGGCATTCAAATATTTCAAATGACAGTAGCCGATCACGAGGAGTTTCGAAATAAGTGGCATTTATTCATGTCAGGGAGCTGTATTTGGCCCTTTTTATTTCTGAGAATTATCGGCGCTTTGTCATTCCTGTATTACCGCGAGATCCACGCCTCTGAAGAAGTGAGAGGCAGCGAAATACTAATTACTAACGATGCTGCCCATCAAAGTTTTCTAATGAAATGCTATATACAATCCTGTTTACACGTGTTTTCGCCTTTCAAGCTGCCGGGCGAGGTTATCCAGCGGGTGGGGTCAAATATGAACACCAGTTGGGAAGGAAGCTATGTCGCGGACATTGAGGCACCGTCACACGACCGCCTAATCAGCGAGCATACCCGCTTCGCTGGTGCAGTATACAATCGTTTGCAACCGGCAGTTTCGGCACTGGGCATGATCACCTTTTGTACTACACCGCGCGCAGCCGAAACTTTTCAGCGGCTTTGTCAGCTTAGGTGTTTAGAACTACAATAAGACAGTATAGGTCGTCAGTTTTTCTTATAGATTGTACTCTCTCACGTAGAGAGGACTGTTGCGCCATTTACACATCATGAGTTTTTGTTTGCGTTCTCCGCGGAAGGCTCGAGGTTACTGGTGGTCAGAGAGCAACATGTCTGCAGACGATTATTCGCCGCCAGATGAGGCTTATAACTAACCATTTATTACAACCATTATTAGGCTGTGTCCCAACATCCCTCTTCCAGAGACATGCAAGTCAGGCTCTAAGTGTGCCTGCGGCTCGTGTCTTGTTGGAGACTTCTGGGAAGGAAGTCTCTAGATGACGTCCCGTTGACGCCGGTACCTTTGTCTGGTTGTGGATGCCGTCGGCGTGTGGAGCCAAGGGAGTCGCAGGCGACACTTGTGAAATGGGATGGACGTCGGGATCAAATTCTGTCCCCTCCCCTCTCCGACCGTCTGTAGACTCAGCAGACGCTGTCGCAGGGGATCTCCAGGAGGTGTCCACTGGAGTTGTTTGCTGTCTGCAGGCGTTGGGCCTCTTGTCTGTGCAGCTCCGGAGCCTGTGCGGTCAGCGCTGTCTGGTGTTCGAGCAGGATACGCCGCGGTGGCCGGTCACGGGCACTGGGGAAGAAAATCAAGGTGCGAAGCGTACTTGTTAAAAGACAGAATGGAGTCCTCCGGTCCCAGCCGGATCGACCCATACAAAAATGACTATAGACAGTCTATAGACTTCTTGGTTTATGGGGGTTTAATTTCCCAAAGCGACACAGGCTATGAGAGACGCCGTAGTGAAGGGCTCCGGGAATTTTGACCACCTAGGGTTCTTTAACGTGCACTGACATCGCACAGTACACGGGCCTCTAGAATTTCGCCTCCATCGAAATTCAACCGCCGCGCCCAGGATCGAACCCGCGTCTTTCGGGCCAGCAGCCGAGCGCCATAACCACTCAGCCACTGCTGCGGCCCAGTCTATAGACTTCTTATAGACTCTACTGCCTTCCTATAAATATTTCTCTTTGTATATTCATAGTCTATAGACTCTCTGTAGACAAAAGTGTACTAAAAGTGTGTCCATAAATCGGTAGCTTGCCTATAGACTTATCTAGGGTTTGTCTATAGAGAGTCTGTAGACTTTATTGGCAGAAGCCTATGGATAGTCTGTAGACTGTCTAACAAAATTTTTGAAAGGGCAAAAATCGGATGATGAGGAACCGGCTTTTCAGGAGTGATTTGGGAGGCGCATTCGAAGAGACGAATGGCGGTTTATGATTGCAGCTTCTGCGCTCGTATTTAGTGCTGTCCGAAACCAAATCCATCAGAAAGTACCAAGCTCCTGAATTGGTAAGGAAATACGTCTACTGGGGGGCAGGTAGTGACCGCTGATTCGGACCATGAGAGGGAGATAGCTAGAAGGATAAGAATGGGGTGGAGCTCATATATGGCAGGCTCTCAGACCATGAATGGCACTTTACCAGTATCCCTCAAGAGGAAAGTGTACAACAGCTGTATCTTACCGGTACTCACCCACGGGGCAGAAACGTGGAGGATAAAGAAAAGGGTTCAGCTTAAGGACATGCAACGCAGCCAGCTGTGGAAAGAAAAATGGTAGGTGTGACGTTAAGAGACCGGAAGCGGGCAGAGTGGGTGAGGGAACAAACGCGGGTTAATGACATCCTATAGTCGAAATCAAGAGGAAGAAATGGGCTTGGGCAGGGAATGTAATGCGAAGGCAAGATAACCGCTGGTCCTTAATGGTAACGGAGTGGATTCCATGAGAAGGTGAACGTAGATGGGGGCGGCAGATGGTTACGTAGGCGGATGAGATTAAGAAGTTTGCGAAGCTGCGGTGGCCGCAGCTGGCAAAAGATAGGGTTAATTGGAGAGGCATGGGAGAGTCCTTTGCCCTGCAGTGAGTGTAGTCGGCTGGTGATGACGAATGGGCAGTTTTAATTCTTCATTACTCCTTCTTGTTTCTACTTACCAAAGAAATTGTAAAATCTGTGAGAATAACAAATTAACCTTTCATTTTTCAGCAGTAATGTTCCTGCGGCAGCTTTGGGAACGCACATGCAAACGCCCCTATAAGACAATCGCGTTAAAGGTCCCGTCCAGCGGGAAACCCCGCGCTGGCGCTAATGAGTCAAGGAAATCAAGTGGCTCACCTGTCACCAATGACGTGTGACGTACCTTCTCACTTCAGCAGAACCTGCTCACGTGATTGTGAACGATCTGATCACCCTGGCAAGTGGCCGTTAAATTAGTATTGGTCAGGAGAAGTCGCAAGCGGAAAGCAACCTGGGCCTCACAAGCTGAACCGGTGGCTGTGTTTGAAACAGCCACCCGCCAAGGCAGTTAGTTGCGCGTGGAATCAAGACTGGTCCACGTGACATATAAATGGAAAGTAGAGAATGACCAAATTCCCAGTACTTGCACGGAAGGGTTCTGTAATGTTGCATTGTACTCTTGAGGGCAGGTTACGAGTTATGTGATGGTCAAAGATAGAATAGCATCCTTGTCTACGAAATGACACGCCAAGAGGACCCAGGGCGCTGAAGGGACCATTAATTCTATCGCTTCACACACTTAAGGCGGTGCCCAAGTGTCCCCTAAAGTTTTCAGTGCGCTAGCACTAAGGCCTTAAATCACTGATTTGGCCTCTGTATGCATGGCGACGCATGCAGGTGGCTCGGTGAGAGCAACCTCCATAGGTCTCGCAAGCTCCATCGGTGGCAGCACCTGCCATTGCAGGCAGTGGTGCATCGCTTAACCGCTGCACCACTGAGCCAGGGCTGTTATGAGGACTTCCAGAGCTCTATGAACGTACAGTAGATGGTTTATGGTTTATGAGGGTTTAACGCCCCAAAGCGACTTAAGCTGTGAGAGACGCCGTAGTGAAGGGCTCCGGAAATTTCGACCACCTGGGGTTCTTTGACGTGCACAGCACACGGGCCTCTAGAATTTCGCCTCCATCGAAATTCGACTGCCGCGGCCTGGATAGAACCCGCGTCTTTCGGGCCAACAGCCGAGCGCCATAACCACTGAGCCACCGCAGCGGCATGAACATACAGTAGAGAATGACCAATTCCACATATATGTGAAATAACCCATTGACGTTATCCGAAGTGGGGGCAACTCCGTCTCGTCTCTTAGAAAGGTAGAGTGCAAGGCAGGCGGAGCTTAAAGGTGCACTAAAGAGGAATCTGAACTTGTCTTCTTTACCGCGGGAACTCTATCTACATGTTCCGGGCATTCTTAGAAACTGAGAATTATTGTCATATGTGGCCGATCTCCCTAATTAAATCGGATTTAACGTTCCAGCTCCCGCCTTTTTTTGAACTCAACGCGGTAGGTAGGCAGAGTCAACCAACGCATGGAGTGGCTTTCAGCCAGTTCTAGTGGCGGTTTCGATTTTATTTTGTTTTTGTTTTTTAGGTTCTTGCGAATAAGTAGTTTCAGTCGCAGAGAGCCTAGCCGCAAATTAGGCCCACGGAAATAAAGTTTCGCGGTGGACTCGTATTTACGTGTCCTTCCGCCGATGGCAGAGCGGCAAGCCTCTACGGGACCGCAGCTGAAAGGCACCCCACGCGTGGGTTGACTCCTCCTATACTTAAGCGTTAAGTTCAAAAAGAGTTTGGTTTAATTAAGTTTATGGGGGTTTAACGTCCCAAAGCGACTCAGGCTATGAGACGCCGTAGTGAAGGGCTCCGGAAATTTCGACCCCCTGGGGTTCTTTAACGTGCACAGACATCGCACAGCACACGGGCCTCTAGAATTTTGCCTCCATCAAAATTCGACCACCGCGGCAGGGATCTAACCCGCGTCTTTCGGGCCAGCAGCCGAGAGCCATAACCACTCAGCCACCGCGGCGGCTGAGATCAAAAAAAGTGTATCGGAGCCGGGACGTTTAATCTGATTTAAATTAGGGAAATAAGCAGCGCAGTACAATAATTCCAAGTTTCTAGGAATGCTCGGAACATGTAGATAGAGTTCCCGCGGTAAAAAGATGAGTTCAGATTCCTCTTTAGTGCACCTTTAAGACTTTCGTTCAAATAGGGGGCCCCTAAGATTGGATCTGTTATTCTAAAGCTCTTTAATGACTTCCAATCGGCGGAAGCTACTACTGTCACAGCCGACCGACGAGAACACTATCGGATTCACGTGAGAAGGGCTTGAGCTTCCTGCAGCGATAACAGGAACCGCAGAAACGCGGCGCTTTACGCATCCAATACGCGATTGGTAAGGTAGTCGATATATGCATATCATGAATTAACCTGGAAAATTTTGAAGTAGTGATCAATAAATTGGTTGGTCGGGACTGATGTTCTTATGCAACACTGGCTGGAGTCCGTGCAGTTTTAAACCGACGCTGCAAATAAGAGTGCACGCACATGTTTTTTTTTTTTTTACAAACTGGTAAAACATCTTTCGCCCCATTTTCTTCTGCTCGAAAATAAAGTCGCGAAATGCGCCATGGGCAGTATACCTATGTGGCCTTTAAAAGGCAATCCGGTATAGCTTGTCCAGTGATTTGATTATCACAGATTTTCCCCTCACCTTCCCTTGACTTCATCAGCAGGGCGCCTGAACTTCTCCACGAAAAGGCGGCAGACTTGTCGAAGGTGCACTGAGCGTGCGCAGAGAGTTGCTTAGCAGGACACGTGACTTGCTCCCAAGCGTTCACTTGTGCCAGCACCAGCTCCTCCAGGTATGCTTCGCCATGCTACACCTGCAGAAAGTGTAGAGGTCACGAAGTGACGCAATCCTTTCAGTCCTGTGTTGGGCAGCAAGAAGCGAATCTGTCATGCGATATGAAATGCAGTCAACAAAATGATATGGCATTATCATCATCATCATCGTCATCATCATCAGTCTGACTACACCCACTGCCGGGCAAAGGCCTTTCCCGTGTCTCTCCAATTAACCCTGTCCTTTTCCAGCTGTTCCCACCCTATGGCTGCAAACTTCCTAATCTCATCCGCCCACCTAACCTTCTGTCGCTCCCTGTTACGCTTGCCTTCTCTTGGCAATCCGATAAGATTCTTCCAGCGGCACATGCTATCATGACGCACCTGCCTTCCGGAGACTTGCCTCAGAATCGAAGCAACCCACACTCTTCACAAACCGAGAAAAAGATGTGGTTCAAGACACACCTACTTGGCTGCGGCACCTGCAGCCTAGAACGGGGAAGTCGATGCTTCAATAACCATCTCAGTGGGCACATCACTTCGCTCAGAGTCGCACGCCGGCAACCATTCCGCGCGGCACTGCCAATACGGTAGATGCGCATCCACGACAAGGTGACCAGACAGCCGTTCCGAGTGGTTATCTTTATGGCGTTATCTACGTTCCCCCCACTCAGAAAAGCCCCGAAAGCTGATGCGCCCGCCATCATGTCTACAGGGACTCTTGAGAAAAGCGGCGTGTTCCAGATATTGCACTCTAAACGCGAATAAGGTTATAAGGGAGTAAAAAGGGAGTGGACTGCCCTCTAGCACATTCCCTCTTAGGTGTAGGGTATACTATACCCACGCCCGGGGGTACATTTTCATCTATAAACAAACGCAGTGCTTATGGTTGGCAACTAAGACAGATTCCCTCTTCAAAACATGCCAAGTTCTAATACTTGCGAAGGTTTTAACCGAGCTTCAAACTTCCTTTATTTGCTAACCTCAAGCCTACCGGTGGCGCGTTTAAAAGCTCCTTTCCATTTGCTAAGTGTAGCAAGTTACCCCAAGCAGCACAGGAAATTGGCCGATATTGGAAATGAATGGCTCTACCCTGGCCCTGTATGTGACCGGCTTTTGCCAACATATTTCCAATATTGGGCAGATTATCTGTGCTGCTTGGGTACGCTTTGCGGTGGGAATATACCTCAGTAGAATCGGCATTCCGTATACATTTAGGGATCGAAGCCTACCTTTAGAGTTCAATAGCATATCGGCCTCTAGAGGACACCTTACTCACTTTCTACTCCCATATAGGCGTATTTGTGCTTAGCGTGTGCATGTGTAGAATGACAAATTTCTTTCCTCAGTGCTCACCATAATACACAGGTGCTAAATTCTTTCCATTTATAAAGGCGCTCAGCAGGCAACCTGCGCTGCTGTGGTCTTCTATGTCGTCCTGCTTGTTCTGTTTTAACTTTCTGCAGACAGGAGGCTCTAAATCGATTTTCCTACTTTCCTACAACGAAAGCCATCAGTGATCAACCTTAATTCTCTGCTATGCAAAATTGCATAGCAATATGCAAAACTGACCGCGAACGCTGGCTACGGTAAAACAAAATATAAGCCGAAATGAATGAAAAACTTCATTGGGAGTTTTGGTAGGTGGCAGCCATACAAAAATTCATTTTAAATTGCGCCCCACGCCATTAGTGTTCGCGCCAACGTCACTGAATTCGCGTCAACGTCACCGTGTTCGCGCCAAAGTCACTGAATTCGCGCCAACGTCACCGTGTTCGCGCCAACGTCACCGTGTTCGCGCCAACGTCACCGTGTTTGCGCCAACGTGTCCTGCTTTCCTTTTGGGTAAAATTGGCTTGTTATCATCATGCTAACGTTGGCAAGTAAAGAAAGCTGGCTTTTTTCTGACCTGCGCTAGTGAATACGTGCTAAACGTGTCTGAAGAACTCGTACTGAGAGTGCCAGCATCTACTACGTGCCTGCGATGCCACTGCGAAAGATAAAATCAACCAGCGCCTTTTTTCAGCAGTGCGAGGAATAAAACATTAATCTGGGATAAAGGGAAACCACTACTCCTGACAAGCCTTGTCCCTCGAACGTTGTTACGAATGAGACCCCTGAAGGTTTATGTTAGCGCAACTGCGGGGCTCTTTCTGTTGAGCCCCCAGGAGGATATTAGAAAGAACAATTCCTCAAGGCACATGGTACACCGCTTTCTTCAAAAGAACGACCATGTTCGCAAGCGCTGTTGGTGTGCTTCGTTGGTCGCAACACCTCACCACCACTCAGTGATAGAAATCCAGTTTCAATTGATTTCAGAGCAACGTGAAAATGTGCGCCAAAGCAGTAGAAATGTGAGGCACTCATGGTTCACCTTTGTCACTCGGTATCGGCATGCTGTCGGCCGACCGGGAATGTTTTGTCCTTCTTGGCCCATAATTGGCCAGTGCATGCTTTGTGAGCATATATCAGTATTGCTTGATGGTCATAAGGTTACCGTATACCAAGTACTGCATTCTAGGCCATCAAGGACATGAATGATTCAAGACGTCACACTCGCCTGCAGCCACGCAGACGACTGGCGTCAGAGGAGGATGAGGCATTATCATAATCATGGTGAATAGGAATCACTATACGCATGCGCCTTGATCTCACAGTAACTGTCGCTGTGACGTAATATGGCACGCAATGACGTCCCACTCAGCAACATGACGTTGTGACTATTACTAACAGTTGTGGCTAACTATTATGCGCGTGCACCACAACTTCACACCCAATGCGAGGTCCATGACGTTGTCGATGGCCTGGTGCGAAAACCGGAAGTTCCATCGCGGGAACGTTTATAGCAAAGAGATACGGGATTTCTCGCCGCTTGAACCTAGACGGATTACCGTTGTAAGGCCTATCTCGAGGTAAGGTAAAAGGTCGCTGCAAGAGGGCGCTACAGTGCAGCCGCGCGTCTAGTCCAGCGTACTTCCGACGATGACTGAAGGAAACAGCGCGAAGACAAACACAGAAGAGACGGAGACAGGTGATGCGTTGTGTCGTGAAAGCTTCTCTTCGGTCTTCCGCCGTTTTTGCGCTGTTCGACCAGAATTCTCTGCAAGCACCGACTCGCCGCCATTCTAATTTTGACGAAGCCTGTGGGCAAGCGTGCGCACAGACGGACAAATCCGCGCTCAGTGCACACACATACACGCAGTCACCCCCCACCACATACGAGAGCATACGCACGCTATCACAAACGCACATACAGCCGTACGCACGCCAAGAATCAGTGCTTCGCAGAGAGCGAGGCGCGGTGCTGCTTTCGAGCACGCGAGAGAGGGGGTGCCAAAACGCCGTCGACGACAGCTGAAGAGTGGCTGCACTCGAGAGAAGTGGAAGAGGAGGAGGAAGAGGAGGAGGAGGAGAAGAGAGAGGGGGGTCTCGTCCCTAATTCTGAAATCGCGTGCTCGCTCAACGCAGTCCCGCACCGCGGGCTGCGCGGCGATGCTTCGTTCCTTCCTTCGACGCCGGCGCTAATAAATCATCGCCGGCCGAGGGCCGCCCCCGAAGGACAAAGACGACGGCAAAGGCTCGGAGGAATAAGCAAAACGCGAAGAAGTAGAAAAGCAGATAGAAGGAGATAAAGAAGTGGAGAAGGAATCGCGTTCGTCTGCGACGCCAGCGCAGACTGCCGCCCCCTCCCCCCCTCTTCCCCCTTTACCGAAAGCCCGAGGAGGCATTTTTTTCTTTGCCTAAAATGGCCGCCAACGTTGGTAGTGATGGGGGAGAGAGGCAGGGTGAAAGAAAGACGCGTTTCGAAACCGATTCTTGCGACTACCCGTGGCTTGTTTCCGCTGCGTCCTTACGGCGTGATTCTGCTGTTTTTAGAGCTGAAACCGCGATACTTGAACACGTCGTTTCATTGCCGAAAAGTCTGCGAGCACTTATAACTTACCAGCAAACATCGTGATTTTGAGACCGCTTTCTTGGGCTCTGCAGCTATTCAGTGCCAAGCGTGTGTTCGTTGCCTGAGCTCAAAAAACGCTGCATCCCAAGTTAGTCATTCTGCTCCCCAGTGCTTGCTCTGGCAAGTCAATTTTTTCGATGAATAGGGTGCGCATTTCGTTGCTCCCTTAAACAGTCTTGTCCTTACGTACAACGTCTGCCAAAGATATACAGGCCACAAGGCTTCACTCGGGGCCACACAGCAAAGTTTTGTTAGCGTCGCCAGTCCTCGAAAGCTCACAGGGGTGAGCGCAGTTATCATCCTCATCTCATTCCTACACATCTTAGGAGCAACAGCAGTGTTCGCCTTGCGTTAATGTGGAGACAGTTCAGCGTTTCGCTCATCTCTGTTCAACAACACCCCATCCCAAATAATAATATTAAACGGTACTCCCCCATAAAGGTGCTAACAACGGGGTCCTGCATACAGAAAACCCTGTGGTCTGTACATTTTGGCGCCAAGTGTAGCCCATCTTACATGCGTTCAAATATTTCTATACCTGTTCATTTCTAAACAGCTAATTTCTTGCTCGTTGACCTGCCGGCGCCTACAGCTGACATGTATAGGCCGCACGGCTAGTCTATAGATTCCGTGCCTCAACCCTTTTTTTTTTTTTGGCTCACAGCAGCAACGATAAAAGAAACTGAAATGAAAAAAACGCTGTTCTTATGTTTTTGGTTTCTTGGTAAAATTGTTGCAAGTACTCACCGATTGCTGAACCAACGCAGTGATTCACCACAGACAGGGCAGCCCCACGGTTCCATCGGACTTGGGTTCGCGCGGTGTCTTCATGGTTGAACGCACTCGTAACCACATCATGGTGCGCCGCCGCGGTGGCTCGGTAGTTACGCCGCTCGACTGCTGACCCGAAAGACGCCGGTTCTGTCCCGGCCGCGACGGTCGAATTTCGATGGAGGCCCGCGTACTGCGCGACGTCAGTGCAAGAACCCCAGGTGGTCGAAATCTCCGGAGCCCTTCACTGCGGCGTCCCTCGTAGCCCGAGTCGCTTTGGGACGTTAAAACCCTCATTAACCTATAAACCATAAGCTCATGGTGCCGCATCTCTTTGCTGCCTGCTAACACGATTCCGGGCAGAGCGAATGATGAGCTAAGCCAGTATCGCGGAAGCTGCCAAATACGAAGCGCACGCTAGGCGCGTGCAACCACACGTGCACGATACTGGCGATCGGGACCCTGAATTTGGGGGCTTCTTCCCAGGACGCCTGGCTTAAACGAACTACGACACTCGTGATGCCAAGTTTCATGCGATAATGCCGGCTGTACGATAATGCAAGTGGATCACGGGATCAAACTATAGCTGACGAAAGCGCTACTGCCCTTTTGCCACGTTGCATCAAGCAATGAGGTGGCATTTTAATTCTGCACTCGGCCTATACCTGCAGCAATGTACTAGCTGATAAGGGCGGCGGGTAGTTGGCGATATTGCCGTGACTGAAACCGCTGACGCACTTATATCGTGCTAGACGCTTGCCTATCTGCTGTCGACGTTTGCCGGTCACATGGCGCTTGGGAGATACACAAGTGCTTTTTCCTTCCCCTTTTTAATTCTTTCTTTGCTGCTTCACGTTTATCTTTTTTTTTTTTTGCTTTGCGACTGGAAACGAGCGCCGGTCATCACGATAGCTAGTGAAACGCAGTCGTGTCTAAAACTTGACCCCTATCGATAAAGTTTCACGCTATCATTCAGATCACCCCATTCGCGCTTAATTCGACCACTACAGCCAACATTTTATTGTGTTGGGCTTTATGGCGCGTAAACGGCCAAAGCTTTTGCAAACCTGTGACGTATACAACCGCGCCAAATGGTCTCTTTCCATGTACGGTGATCTGCTTTTTTGCTGAAAGTTTCGCGTAGCATCGCCCAACGAACATTCACCGGCCCGGCGTCTTTTTCGAGTCGTGAGTGATGGGGAGGAGCCAGAACAAAGGATCGAAGTCAGGCCACTACAGATATGTGCAAAATAGAGAGGGAGTGGGAAAGGCGAGGCGGAGTAGTGTAACAGCAGAATCAAGGTGAAGCCCACTGGGTCGAGCTTCCGGCAACTGCTCGTCGGCGGTCTCGGTGCCTGAGCAACAAACTGCACACGCACCTGTCGCCCGCCCTTTCCCCCTCTCCTTTTATACTCGCTCGCTTTCGTTGCGTTTTATGGGCCGGTCTCTTTTCTTCATTAATGGCATCACTTCGCTTTGTTTCTGGCCTCTTACCTCGGCGGTAGGCGATCAGGTCGCCGCCGCATGTAGCGAAGCGGAACGGCTTCCACGAACTTGCTGCACGATGTCTGCTTGGTGTGTGCTTCCTTTACACTCCCTCTTTGTTTTTGTTTTTCTGTATTTATTGTTTTCTCCCTTCCTTTTCTGAGCATGATTTCATACCCACGCGAGGTATGTGCACGCCTTACGAGTTACAGTAGCCGTCATACAGAAAATGGCAAGCCGATCGGTACTGCCACCTAGCGTTGGCTCACTGCAGCACCAGGCTCTAGTTGACCTAAATAGAACACTGAAAGGTAGTTGACTAGAACATGTTGTGGGGCTAGCTGGTGCATATCAACAGAAAAAAAATTTGGCGCCAAATCGGACAACACACAGCAAGAAAGACTGGACAGGCGCCAGTCCAGTCTTTCTTGCTGTGCGTTGTCTGATTTGGCGCCATTTTTTTTTTTTTGCTGTAGAACACTGACACACCGATGCAGGCAGTAACGTCTTCTGCCATGAAGATTTCATTACCTTTTTCGTCCTCCCTCATTCGAGTATCTGAATGGTTTAGAAGAGTGATGTCAAGATTTGATTTCATTGAAATTATTAGTGTTTCCGCATTATAGACAGATGCGTTGCGTATGTATGTCTCTCTTCCACGTATATTTGTCCGAATCTTTCATTTTTTATATTTCTTTTTTTTTCCTGTAAACAATGATTGTCCTTTGCCTGGTGCCTTTGTAAACTTCTAGGCTTTGAAACCTGTAGTCTTGTATGCAGTAATTAATCTTTTTTTTTTCTGTAATCTTGTAACGGGATATGTGCAAGCTGTTACTGTTGCCTTTGGGAGGATGGAGCGCTGTCAAGCTGTGTTAAAACAGCTCTTTCTCCACCCTCCCTTTTCACTTTTTGTGTGGAATAAATAAATGAATGTTCAAATGTTCACATCGACTTCGAAGATGAACCGATCCGCCACATTGCAGACATCCAGAGAAGCTGCCATAAGGTCTGTGGGCCCATGCACACTTTATTAGCAAAATGCTCTGGTCCTGCAGTTCCCTCCTCACCTGCCGCTGAACTTTCCCAATCCAAAGTACACTGCCATGAGATAGTTAAAACTGGCGCGGAGAGAAGGTAGTCTTTTTAGTTAATTTTTAGGCGCTCAAAGTGTCCCCGACGCAAACAATCCGCTGTGACAGCATCAAACGTTTCTACCTCCTCGCTCAAGAAGCTTATAACGGGGAAGTGACTGCTCATTCACATCCACCCAAGCGCAGCCATACAGTTACGAACTAAAGCTATACATCTTCCACAGAAACTTCGTATAGCTGAAAAAAAATTTGTCCAGGTTCGGGGTTCGAATCTGGGACCACGGCCTCACCGGAGCAGTCGCTATGCCAGAAGTAGAACTTTAGTTAGCCGGGAGATCGGCGCGTCACTTCGAGTTCTTTTTGTGGAAACAAGCGGTTTGCTTTCATTGCCTAAGGTAATTTAGTTGGCGGGAAAAAAAAAGTAGCGTTTAATTCAGTAGTCAATCAGCATTCCTGTTAAACTAAGCTGCGAAGCTGCGCCTTCGGACTATTTTCTACGCGGAGGCTGTTTTGCGACGAACTCAGACCGGCTATTTCGTTGGTTTAAGCTGTTTTTATCCTCTCTTGACCCAGTCCAAATGTTTGCTGAAAATGATGACCTGAACATTGTTGTCTGCGGAATGCGGGGCACTAAAAAACGTGGGCCAACTTAGCTTGATCGTGACACCTCTGAGGTGGTAATACATTGAGTGGACATGATTCGACGTTTCTGGTACTCGCTGGTTGCTGGATGTGAGACAGGACAGATGCATCTGCAAGCTAGCGTACTCGCATCTAGAGAGGCCTTAAAGGAGTATAGACACCTAAATTTTGGGTGCGTGTTTTCTTGTTTGTAACGATGAGTTGGACATTATTATACATGAATTACCACCTGGTATTCTCCTACGACCGCTAAATAATTTATAATCGAATTTCTTTCTCATGCTGTTTCGGTTTCGCTTTCAACAGCCGAATGAAGACTGTGACGTCAACGTGTACTTACAGGTCGCGTGAGACATGAATTAACTGCAATATAATCGCTGCTTCCTCATTCGTTGTCATTCAGGCTGGATTCAGCCCTGCAGTCAATTAAAACTATGAAGCAGCAATTATATGGCCATTTTTCCATGCATCACGTGACACAAAAGTATACTCTGACGTCACAGCCATCGTTCGGCTGCTGAAATCGAGACAGTGCGGCAGAAAAAAATTCTAATATAAATTATTTAGCGCTAGTAGGCGAATATAACAATGGTGATTCATGCGTAGTAGTGTCTTCCGCATCAATGTAGAGAATAAATCATGCCGCCAAGATTAGGTTGGCTCCAGCAGGTACCAAACTTCCAGACATCCTGCGGGTAGTTTGAACAGTCGAAACAGAAAGGAGTACAAAGACAGTAGGCTGTTCTTCTAGCGAACTCCCTTATATTAAAGGGTGGCTGAGTGGTTACGGCACTCGGCTGCCGGCCCGAAACACGCGGGTTCGATCCCGGCCGCGGCGGTCGAATTTCGATGGAAGTGAAATTCTAGAGTCCCGTGTACTGTGCGATGTCAGTGCACGTTAAAGAACCCCAGGTGGTCGAAATTTCCGGAGCCCTTCACTACGGCGTCTCTCATATCGCTATGGGACGTTAAACCCCCATAAACCAAACCAAGCCCTTATATTAAAGAGAGTATGCTAGAGGACAGCTTACCCCCATTTTACTCTCATATAATACAATAATAATTGGTCTTGGGGGTAAGGAAATGGCGCAGTATCTGTCTCACATATCGGCGGACACCTGAACCGCGCCGTATGGGAATGAATAAAGGAAGGAGTGAAAGAAGAAAGGAAGGAAGAGGTGCCGTAGTGAAGGGCTCCGGAATAATTTCGACCACCTGGGGATCTTTAACGTGCACTGACATCGCACAGCACACAGGTGCCTCAGCGTTTACCCATATCCTTGTTTGAAGTGTATGTGAACAAGTGATGGACTACGTGCACCAGTGCTGAAGGTTTATGTACAACTGAGCGACATTTATTTCTTCTTCTTTTATATCACTCTCTTCGACACAGTTTTTTTTCTTCTTCTTCCCAAAATAATATACACTGGCTGGCAGCCACAATCGCGACAGGGGGCGCCATGTTGGAGCCGACGTATCGCAGGTATTGGTTCACAGAACTCGCGCCGGTTTGCACACATGTGCGCGCTCTAAAGGTCCGAGCACGCAAACACACTCAAACACACACACGCACATACACACTCGCTAGCAGGCACACGCGGACCAACGTACCCGGCACGAACAAACGCCCGCAGTGGCGAGAAGAATTGAGAAAGGACCGACAGACGTGTCGCACACTTTCTAACGCGTCCGGTCGACAACAGCCTCGTTCCTTGATCTAAACACACCCGAGATGCCCACAGCGGTGCGCCACTGTCAGAGCAGCTCGAGGACTGCCCTAGGGCAGTTCCAGAGCAGTCCTCGATCTGTTCTGTGGGCTTGGTTCATTAACGAAGCGCCCCTGGACAGTGTAAACGACGAATGGGGGTTGCTGTTCACAGCAGTGAACAGCCCCAGTACAACTCCTTAAGTGGTCACTGCGTGTAACTTTAGTTTCACTGCCTGAAACTTTACAGGTCTGCTTGATCCCTGGATTTTGTACCTGCCAAGCGGATAAGCCGACAAGGGAAGCGAAATTTGTGGTTCGTTATGACATACATGCGAAGGAAGTCAACAGTCACGGAAACTAGGAAAAGCACAGGGGAATGTTTCTATTTTTTTAACTTGAGGTGTTAATAGAAAATTATTAATTATTTTATGGCTAAAAGAACATTGATTAGAAAGCAGGAGAAACAAACAACCACATGCCGCCAGTAGGATCCGAACTCACGACCTCCGAATTTCACGTCCGATGCTCTACCAACTGAACTACGGCGGCGGCTGTCCTATCCTCTACTGTCAAGGGTATTTATGTTATGTCTAACCTAAGCATGAGAGTGTTCACCAGCGCCACTCTCGTCCATAGCGGCGGACGTAGTACATCCTTTATCACTGTGAATGTCACGTGGAACATGATCTAACGGTCAGCCCGGACAAGAAGGTACTAGGAGGCAGGTGTTTATGCTAATTACACAGAAACTGTTGAAGCTATTCCAGAGAACCGTCACGTTTTGGACGCTGGGACCGCCAATTCACAGCAGAGAGGTGTTGCCTGCTTGAAAACCTGGCAAAACAGCACGGGAGCAGCAATGGTGATTCCACTATTATTAGCCCTGGGGTTGTTGCCTCTTTTCAGACAATACCAAGACGGTATTTAAAATTGATACAGACGTATTAGCTTCCGCATAAAGATTGCAAGTATGAAGTAACCTTGATGGTATCCTTTGCGCAATGTATTGTTGGAAAATCC
This sequence comes from Amblyomma americanum, assembly GCF_052857255.1. Classification (NCBI taxonomy): domain Eukaryota; kingdom Metazoa; phylum Arthropoda; class Arachnida; order Ixodida; family Ixodidae; genus Amblyomma; species Amblyomma americanum. Next base: position 144,378,288 of record NC_135505.1, read on the forward strand.
CGCCTGCAAGTTTAGGCCAGGGAGCCGAGGCTGCGTTGCTGGCTCCTAAGCGTCAACGACCGGCAGACGCACTGTACGGTTGACTACCACGCATCGGCCGCCATGTACACACCGTGCGCGTAGTTGCTCCTTCGTACACATCGATAGAAGGTGATCTCCACGCGGAACTCTATATATTCTATGTACAATGCGAGTGCGACCACGACACTCGTGCGGTCAGAAATAATTAAGAACACCAACGTAGAACCAAACTAGGGCAACGCTGAAGCTGCCTCACGGCTATTCTGCTTTTCTCAATTATTGCAGCGCCATTAAATACTTTTTTCTTTAGCTATCCCTGGGTCGGCAGGCACCTGCCCCTTCGCAATAATGCATCTATACGTACAGTGGCACATTTCATTCATGCGCTCTTTTTTCATGCGTGCAGGTGGCTTCCACTGATGACATCATGGCAGCCATGTTGGTGAACTATTCGATGAATTGCGGGAAGTTCTTGCAAGTTCGTGAAGGGGAAGTATATCCAGCAGCGTCCGTCAAATGTACAAGTCCGATTGGCTATGAAACAAGCGCAAGGAGCAAGGAGGTCTACACCTCCTGGTCTACACTCCCATATCCTGGAGTGTGTCAGCAGCTACGAATGGCGCACCAACACGGCATCCGTGACGTCACGGGAAGCCCGTTCATAGCACCAATGACAAATCAAACGTCGTCAAGCCTTTCCCAACGACCTTTCCAGAACGTGCGCCATGAGATAGGCACCGCACATTGGTACGTATTTCAGTCTGTACAGGATTGAGCTCCTAAGGAAAACATCACCACAGTCTGGTAAAGTCGATGCGGCACAAAATTTCTGCTAGCATCAGCAGCTGAGAGCAAGAGCTACGGAACAAAGGTGACGTCATATACCAGTCCGATAGTAGGAGTTCGATTAATGTCTCCAGTAAGGATATCCCCAATTGAAAACCTTGGTGCGCTAGCTCGCATATATCCCTTCCGAGACCTGGCAATGGTAAATTTGTCCCAATATATTGGACGTAAGAAAAGCAGCCGCGTCAGCGATGGAAGCAGGTTTAGTGCCGTAAAAAAAAAAAAGTTTTCTCGAACATCTGCTGCCATCTAGTGAGTACGGTGAAAGCCATATCGTTCGGTTACTTCAGGAGCTCTCAAAAAGGTGGGCGTCCGAGCGAGCACGTTTCACTGAGACGGTCAAAAGAGGAGAAAGGAATTCACATGCATTTTAAACGAACAGTAAATAACTTTGAAGCCCTAATTAACACTTGCAGCAAGCAGTACAGCCAACACACATAAGCACATACTGAGTGCAGAGGAGGCTCTGTACTTCTTAAGTTTCGCATTTTCTCCGTGAACCTGGACACCTCCCAGGACACTAAACTCGAAGCGCATAAAAACATATTTGAACCAAATTTTGGAAGCAATTTACCATATCCCAGGCATCTTGAAGGAAAGCGGTGACACTAAGCACCATTCGAGAGGCGGACGCATTGTTAACAGGGGGATTTCTGCTAAAGCAAGTAGAATGCGTTATCCCCATGGGACCATTCTTTAAGGGGGCTCTGCAAGGGGCTCTAATAAAGTTGTGGTATGCCTGAAATGTTAAAGGACAATGCTTCAGGAGTATCCTCCAGCAAGAATTTTTTTATGCTCTTTGTAGAGGCTGAGTTGTCTGTAGTCAGTTTGAATTTCAGAGTCTCCGCGCCTTTCCCTCCCCTCTCGTCACTTTTTGCGCGCTGAAAGGTCGACGCTACACCACCGGCCCCATCGCCGGGGGCGGGGGGGGGGGGGGGGGGGCACTTTCTGATCAGCGGGATCTACGCGGGCTTACTGGCCGCGGCCATGTTGGTAGCTGCCTGACGTCTGAAAGAGTCTAGCCAACACACATCTCTCAACTTGTATACACACATGCGAGCGACGGAGGTGGATGCGAGCATGAAAAAGTCGCTGGAAAGGGCTCGCCAACTTTCGCTCGTTATTGCGGGTTCTCTGCTGCTTGTAGAAGTGTATTATTTCGCTCAGTTGTTCATGACAACGCAATCCAGTGATTGAGCGAGTTGATGCACTCTCCTCAGAAGGTGTTTCAGAGCCCCTTTAAATTAAGCAGAACAAGCGGAGCGGAGATGACCGGAAAAGATATCGACTCATGTTCGTTTGAAAATATTGTTTCCTGCGCCAGGGGACAGACTGTACTGAAGACACCCTTGTTCCAGAACTCTCTTAACGCTTTGCTTTGCGCGCCCAAAGCAAGTGACACTCTTGCTTCGTCGAAACCAGCGGAGAGGTATGCACGTAAGAAACACAAGTGGAGGTCAAACCGTAGAAAACGCTTTTCAACACTCCCAACGACGGCTCGTGGGCCAAGTACCGCGAACCGCGCCAAAATCGGGCGAGCGTCCGCACACCGCACAAGCACACACAAGCACACGCAAACACACGCAAGAAAACGCAACGCAGTCGCACAAGGCGCGCTCTCAGGCACGCGAGACGGGGCAGCAGCATCTACAGGGGGCGGCTGAGGCGAGCTGCCGTCGCACACACGCCTTCGGTGCTCTGAGCACATAGCTCGAGGCGGATTATTTTGCCGAATTTCTGGTTTAATTTTCGCCGAAGGGGCCAGTGTGAGGCCACTGAACGTTCATCTGTAACTGAGCGATCCGGTGCGCTGGTGCTCAAGCTGGCGTTCTGGTAAACTGTATAGATGCCGACGCTAATTCGTCAGAAGCAACTGCTACAGAAAGCCTCAAACCAGAATCCTTATAGCAGGAAACCTAATGCAGTGTGTTGACAGCACCAGCACAGACGACCGTTGAGAAAGGTTAAGCAGAAATATATTGCCGGGCACGTTCCTCAGCTAATCCGCTAGAAGCATTAGTTGTGTAAGGGCCAAATATAATAACAAAATTTATATTGCTTTATTAATTTAGCACTTAGAATCAAGATTAAAAGAAACGAAGTCCATATACCGGCCCCCTTTTCATTGTTCACTGCTGTCGGAGTAACACGCGGGTATTGCTTCGTAGATCAACTTTTTGGGTCCGCCGAGGTGTGCTTCGTCAAACAACGGATGTCATAGGCTAGCATCTCGTATAGCAGTGCACCAGACAGACAGGCAACGGGGCGATCAAGCCAGAACATGTACACAGCGACATCGGCAAGGGCCGACTCGAACATCGAGTGGTCTGCGGCAATAGACAGACAGCTAAGCAGTTCCCGCCACGTCCACACCCGCTCCAATCCTGGTACTCCAGCTGGGCACCATCCCACGTCACTGCCCGCGCAGAAACACACACGCACACATTCACACGCGCAGGAGTGTCATAGAACAACGTCCGCGCCGCGCTAGGTGAGGATCTGTTGGTTCATGGAAGGGTCCGTCTGGTGGTACCACGTGTACTGCGGCATGTAGCCGGACATGGCGACCGCCTTGGACGCGGCCGTCATGTCCCACGAGTTGAGCGGCGGCGACATGGCGGGCGGCGTGAGGCTGGCACCGTGCGGCAGGTGGTGCGGATGATGCGGGTGATGCGGTGGCAGCGGCTGGTGCTGCTGCGGATGGTGGTGGTGGGGGTGACTCGTGGGTGGGCTCTGCGGGCCCGGGGACGGTTCGCTGGGCGACTGCGGTGTCCCCGCCGAGTTGGGCGGTCCCAGCGACGGTGGACCCGGTGTTCCGGGCGCTGGGTTCGGGGTGTGCGGTCCCTGGTTGGGTGGCTGCGGGGTTCCCACGCTGCCGGGGGTATTGGGAGTTCCTCCGCCTCCCCCACCGCCACCCCCTCCACCGCCGCCGCCTCCGCCGCCACCTCCCTGCTGCTGGGCCTTGAGCATCTTCTTGTACTTGGAGCGCCGGTTCTGGAACCAGATCTTGACCTGAACCAGAGAGAAGAAACAGCATGTGCTTTTGAGTCAAACGCTTAAGGTACTAGTAAAGGTCACATGATGAGTTAAAAATTTAAATTGCAGGAACCGAATTTACAGAAACTGGTTCTCTTCTTGTTCTCTGGCCGTGATTGCACTTTATCGTACAGTTTTTTTTTTGCTAGCTTTCATATTATTCTTTAGTTCCCGCCTACATCATGGCAAATTTATGGCATAGGTACTATTAGTTATGAACAGCTTATGAATGCATCCGGCTGATGTGCACGACGAGCAATTGGGGACGACAAATAAACATGAATTGATCATAATTACAGTAGGCATCACCAGATGCGGGTTTCTGCTTTTCCTACTCGCGTCGCTGCTGCATCAATCACGCTTCACAAACCCGAAAATTATTGTTCCGGTTCACATGGGCCGTGAGGTAAGTTAAATATGCCACTTGCTCGTGTAAACAGTTTTTAAGCATATACCTGGTTCTAGCTCAGTTTCCGATGTATGATTTATATTCCTCAATTTCGTTCTACCATCGGTGATGAGCCGAGCACTGAAAAGCTAACGCAGCCCAAGATCCCAAGTCGCGGTGCCATGGTGGGAAGTGAATATAGGGAGTCACCACCAACACAGCGCAATGAAGCCAGCATTGGGATACCGCATTCAGCCAGAACATTCACGCCATCGAAACAAAACCTTCGAAAGCAATTCGAAGACAAGGGTTACGAGGTTGAAACGGCAAAAAAAAAGCGCTCGGCACGCGTCTCCACCAAACAAGTTGCCAAAATGTGAAAGGCGCAGCCAATGTCATAGCAGGTGGCGCCAAACCTCCCGCTGTTTTTTGGTACTCATCACAAGAGGTCGCCTCCGTGGCATGTAAGCAGCACAACTGGCGCCATGCACACGTTTGTTTACAAACGAAAAGGCGGCACTGCTCTGATCCACTTGATGTCATTCCTGGAAGCACTTCACCAATTCTCTCTGTAAGTCCTTTTGGTGCGCTACGCAGCTGTTGGAGTGTGCTTCAGCAAGCAGCTATACAACCGGAGTATAAGATTACGATCAACCACAGCTGAATACAATGTGAAATGAAGGCCCCGGTTTTTATTTTCTTATTGTTTCGAGCGAGATAAGAAAAAGACGGTCACAGAGTGACATACCCTGTTTATTCATACTATTTATTCCTGAAAAGAACAATGGTGAACACTGTAGAGGCAACCATCAAAAGTCCAAGACAAGGGATGCCGCGAGCTGTCACTGGAGTTCCTTAGTCGAACAGGCCACAAAGGAAAAGCCCTATGCGCGTTGAACAGCGCAAACTATGCACAGTAAATGCTACGGCAAAAAGAAATCCCAGCAAACAAGTCAAGCGTCGGACTCCCCCTGGTCTGTGAAGACGCCGCTTTCGAGTGGCCCGGCAGCGAGAAAAGGCGTAGCGCCTCGACCGCGTGCGTTATGCGTTGCCGACCGTTTCAGGCGCGCGCTCCAAGAGTGCACTAACACGAACACACGCACATGTGCACGTCAATGGTAGGAGGCGCGCGCGGCGTCATTGTTTTGAGGCGTCCTGAGCAGCGCGCACGACGCTCCAGAGCACTTCATGACACACGGGGATGCGAAGAGGGGGAGCGGGGGTTCTTGTAGAACCCCCGCCCCAGCTGTGCGCCCGCGAGCCCCCGGAAACACTATTGTTAGAAGGGCCGGCGCCCCAAAGACAGGCCTTTCTGCACGGATTCGCGCAATGTACACATACGCGTGCCGCCATAGTCTTTTTGGGCAGACGGCTGCGGTGGCGGCATGCGGCGCAGAAGACACGATGCCGCTGCGGCGTATGCGTCCATAGCCGTGGCCGCTCCGATAGAAGATGGCCGGCTGCCACCGTGGCGGCACAAAGAACCGCCTTCTGAAGAGCGCCGCGAGCAGCGAGATATTTTCTTCTTCTTCTTCGTAGGCTGAAGATCCTCGCCGAGACGTAGGACTCGGCCGCGGGGAGTTGAACTGTCTTTCGGGGGGCGGGGACTTGGCGGCGCCACGTCTTGCTTCGGTCGAAGGCATCGGCGCGTCTGGCCTTTCGGGAAATGCCCGTCATCTTCGGTCGAAAACCCTCCCGCTCCTTTTCCCCGCCTCGCGCACTCCACGCAGGAACTGCCTGCAGCCTTAGACCGTACCCGCACCCCCCCCCCCCCTTCCCTTCTTCACTCCCTGCACCTTGGTGTTCTATGCGCTCTTATTCCTTCACCTCGGACACCTCCGTGAGCGTGCTTTTCTCGGATCACTGCAGATACCCCCCACCCTCCACCGACCGTGGTGAGTAACGCCTCTTCCTTCACCTGCAGTCCACGTCCGATGTCGGACCCTGCACTTGGCACGGCCGGACCGGGTTCATTCACCGGCGTATGTGGAGTGACGTGGAGAGGGGAGCCACAGAAGACGACGTGCAGAGGCCGCGCTGAAGAACAGTGGAGAAGACGCTGGAGAGGACTAAAGAGGCTGCAGGACTTCGGCGGTGACAGCAGAGACAGAAGCACTACGAGCTACACATACACTAGACGTCGGCGCCTGATGAAAGGTTTGGCGGCGCTAAGTCCAGCTGGCATGGCTTGCAGACAGGACTTGACATGTACAGCCGAAGCAACGACGTGAGAAAAAGGATACTGCGTGTATTGTGTCGCACCAAGCCTGTAGTATTGTGAGCAGGTCGCATACATAGCTTCGAATTCCGAGTCCCCGTGCACTAGGAATTTTTTTTTTTTTAGTGTAGAGCTCAGACTCAGCGGTGTTGAACTTGCTAATATGGACCGCACATAGCGCGAGCAGTTCTGGTAGCCTATAGCTATGCTTTGCGGCAGTAGCGAAAGTATCAGGAAGTCAACTGTGCGGAGGCGCGTCGTCGTACACAGAAGAAGCGTTGAATTCACCGGAGTAGGTAAGAAGGCAACGAACAATCAGTACGCAAAGCCCGACCACTTAACTGTACAAAGAAACACAAAACAAAAAGCTGCTTGTTCGCTCGCCTGGCATAGAGGTTTATGGTTTATGGGGGTGTAACTTCAGAAATCGACTCAGGCTATGAGGCACGCAATAGCGGAGGACTCCGGAAATTTCGACCACCTGGGGTTCTTTAACGTGCATTGACATCGCACAGTACACGGGCCTCCGGCACTTCGCCTCTATCGAAACTCGACCGCCGCGGCCGGGATCGAACCCGCGTCTTTCGGGTCAGCAGCTGAGCGCCATAACCACTGGGCCAGCGCGGTGGCTTGCCTGGAATAAAAGACTGCGTTGAAAATGCCAAGCGACCGTCCGGAAAACCAAAAGGAGTTTGAGTGTATATATGGCGCGCCGTATTCCAGAAGCGTATACTGTGCACTACATGGTTTACGCAGAAACGTACCTGCCCTAAAAGGCGGAGACAACACAAACAAGACAGGGTTGGCGCCAACTTCCAACCAAGTTTATTCATTGAAAAAGCACTTAGTGACCATACGCGCCGGCGAAAAGAGACAGGCAAAAAAGATACAAAGAGTGACTTAACAAAGGCACACGTGCCAAAAGGAACAAAGCAATGATAGCAGCGCTGACAATGCTCCACTAAGAAAACTAATCTCTTCATCTGACAGGGACACAGATGGCTTCCTTATGCAGACATGGCCCCTCTGCTTGATGTAATATGCCTGGATTATTTCGCGCTGTAATCTATCTTCAGACCTCGCAATTAATTTTGCGTTTTCAAAACAGGGACGGCATCTGCAGATTTTGCAGTGAGTGGACATGTTGCTGTCATAACCATTTTTTTTTGTAGCAATCTCGTGCTGCCTCACTCTTTCGCTACAGCACTGACCCGTCTAGCCGATATATTCCTGGCCGCAGCTTAGAGGCACAACGTACATGTACACAACATCAGCCGTGCATTCAGTGGCGCGGATTTGGTGATTCTTTTTGCACTGCCTAGCCATTCTTTCTCTGTGCAAGGTGAAAACGCGCGACAGCTTGCAAGGAGCAGAAATAACTACATTTATCTTAAACCTGCTGGCCACTTTCTTCAGGTTGTGCGAAAGACGAATATAGGGAATCACCACCGTCGGTAGTTTTTATTTATCCTTGTTTTTTTACCCTGTTCACCTTTTGACGTCAGTTTGCTCTCCTTGACAAGGTTCTCGCTAATACTAGTGATGAGGTGTTTTGGATACCCAGCTTGGTGAGCTTGTTTAGTATTATCGCTAGTATTATTACTGATATCATTTCGTATCACTAGTATTAGTGAGCACCTTGTCAGGAAGCGCAAGCCGACGCGAAAGGGTGAACATGGGCAGAAAAAACAAGGATAAATAAAAACTACCGACGGTGGTGATTCCCTATATTCATCAGCTTTCGTACAACCTGAAGAAAGTGGCCAACAGGTTTAAGATAAATGTAGTTATTTCTGCTCCTTGCTAGCTGTCGAGCGTTTGCACCTTGAACAAAGTAAGAATGGACAAACAATGCAAAAGGAATCACCAAATCCGCGCCACTGCATGCACGGCTGATGTTGTGTACGTTGCGCCTCTAGGCTGCGGCCAGAAATATATCGGCCAGACAGGTCAGTTAGCATGCTACAACGAAAGAGTGAGGCAGCACAAGATTGCTATAAAAAAAATGGTTATGGCAGCCTCATGGCCACTCACTGCAAAAGCTGCAAATGCCGTCCCTGTTTTGAAAACAGAAAATCCATTGCAAGGTCTAAAGACAGCTCATAGCATGAAATAATCGAAGTATATTACATCAAGCAGAGGGGCCATATCTGCATAAGTAAGCCATCTGTGTCGCTGTCAGATGAAGAGATTACTTTTCTTAGTGGGGCATTACCAGCGCTGTTATCATTGCTTTGGTCCTTTTGGCAGGTGTGCCTTTATTAAGTCACTCTTTGTATCTTTTTTGCCTGTATCTTTTCGCCGGCTCGTGTGGTCATTAAGTGCTTTTTCAATGAATAAACTTAGTTGGAAGTTGGCGCCAGTCCTGTCTTGTGTGCATTGTCTCCGTCTTTTAGCGCCTGTACGCTTTTTGCGTAAACCATGTCATCCTACAACCAACCAGGTTTCTCTCAACTACAACCAATCAGCTCAAATCAGTCTTACTGAGCGTTACCCTCGTAGTACAAGTTGCTTGTTATCTCTTCTTGGCGTGTTGGTATGTGCGAGGATGGCAGCTGTGAAACCTACCATGCATTTGAACGCAAGAATCTGCTCGAACCATCTACTTTGAAAGCATCAGGACAATACTAACTGTAATTGGCCAGACACTTTTCCTCAGTGGACATAATTCAACCGATGCTGACCGCAATAAATTAGAAACAAACGGACAAGGTTCTCAAGAGTTTAACGAAAGCGGAAGACATGAGAGCCAGTGGCGCTAGAACGCGACAGTTTCCATTGTTTCGCACCACGGGTGACCACTTCATTCCGAATACTTCAAAGAAGGGCCTTCCAAGGACCACACACCGTACGCATCTTCACTGGACGCGGCGTTTCGCCGCTGGAGGTCGTCTAGTAACCGTTCCTTTTCGCAACGCCGCACGTCACCTTCCGGGCTTTGCCGGAAAGCAGGAAACGAACTCGAACAAAAGAGGGCGCAGCGGTTTCTTTTCAGCACGCATCGCTCACGCCTCGGTCGCTGATATCGCTCTGCCAAGACCGGTGAATGAGAAGGGCGGATCACTGAGAGGGTCGGCGGGCCCTGCAACACGGAAGGCGGCGCGCGTGAATCCATTTCGACCCGAATCGGTACACGAGTGTGTGAGCGAGCGAGTGAGGTGGCGGGTGATCATGGGCGACCCCCCGGTGGCCCAGTGATGGAGCACCCACCACACAACTAGCTCCAACCCGTCAACGAGACCGAACGGCCTCGCGCCGGAAGAAGCCGACGAGCGAGCCGCCCACCGCACCGCGGAGTCCTTCGCGTCGACAGCGGCGCTGCGAAGCTATATACACGCGCGCGAACTGCCACCTGTGCAGACAGAGACAGAACGTCGTGTTTGTATACATGTGTGTACGTGCGAAAACGGGACCAGAAGGCTCCACAGATGGCGCTACACTTACAAAAATTTCATTAGACAGTCTATAGACAGTCCACAGACTTCTGTCAGTAAAGTCTACAGACTGTCTATAGGCAAACCTAGAGAACAGTCTATAGGCAACACAAATCATATAGACAATCTATAGATTTATGGCTGTACACTTTTAGTAGACTTTTCTCTACATACAAAAAGAAATATCTATAGGAAGGCAATAGAGACTATAAAAAGTCTACAGACTGTCTATAGAGCATTTTTACAACGGAATTTCGAACGCTGAATCGACGGTGGCATGACTGATGACCTCGGCAAAACGAAGTTTTATTATTTTTCTACATCCAAGCCTAGCCCTTAACACGTTATGGGCAGAACACGTGATCTCCCGTAGCTCTCGAGTCGACACAGAGAGAAGGCGGGCAAACTTTAGAGCAGCCGAGATCGAAACAAAGCGGAGCTAATCGAAAGGCAGCGGGTAAGGATTTCGTCTTGCACCAGACTGAACTTCTTCCGGCTGGTGATGATGATAATCCTGTTTCTATACTCGGGCCTCTGAACTAAGGAGTATTCACGAATATCATTCAACGTGGCCAGAGGCAGATGCAAGCAATCCGAGTAAAAGGCACAAATAAAGAAGTGCAACAGTAATGGCGCACATGTAAGAAAAGGAGTTCACTGCACAACCCGCCGCGGTGGCTCAGTGGTTAGGGCGCTCGACTACTGATCCGGAGTTCCCGGGTTCGAACCCCCCGACCGCGGCGGCTGCGTTTTTATGGAGGAAAAACGCTAAGGCGCCCGTGTGCTGTGCGATGTCAGTGCACGTTAAAGATCCCCAGGTGGTCGAAATTACTCCGGAGCCCTCCACTACGGCACCTCCCTTTCTTCTGTCACTCCCTCCTTTATCCCTTCCCTTACGGCGCGGTTCAGGTGTCCAACGATATATGAGACAGATACTGTGCCTTTCCTTTCCCCCACAAAACCAATTATTAATTATTATTATTCACTGCACCAACATGATGCAATCTCTCGAGGAGCACGACTTTTCGAAAAGCTTCCGCTGAGCGGCCGCGGGTCGAATTCGTCGCACATGATCGAACTGGTCCCGATTTACTAAAAGATGGGGCAGAGTACGCGTCAAGTAACCAAACATGTGCGATTTCGACCTAATTTAGCCTACATGTGTAATGCTCTCATGCATGCAAAAGTGCGCAAGCCATGTTCGACGACGTCAGCCATCCCTCGTTCGGACTCCGCACTCTTCCGCGGCTCCTGCGCGCCACGATGACGTGAGGGACGACGTTACGCGAGGGCAGGTCGCTATAGCTCGCTGATGGGCGTGCTAGGTAGCCTGAGAACTATAAGGGAGGCAGATAAAAAAAAACAAAGATAAACGAACATCTAAAAGATACGAATCCACAAGACCGCGGCCGCCGCTCTCCATCATGCAGCCTTTTTTGGTCGAAAGACAAAAGATAAACCAAGAGGCTCAGCGAAAACCCAAGAAGAACCACCAAAGGGCAGGCCAGCGGCGCCAGGCGCGTTTCCTTTTTTTCATTTTTTTTTTCCAAGAGTCTTCCGCGCAGGTAAGCAGAGAAGGAAGCCGGGAGGGGAGTGGTCGGTGCTCATTTTTCTTTTTTATTTTCCAGGCTGTTCTTTTTGGGGGGGGGGGGGGGAGGGAGGCAAGTTGAGATGGAGGAGCACGCAGGCCGGCACATCGCGGCCCACAAAGAGAAGAAGCCTGTCTGCACAACCTGCCTCCCGCGTCCTCCGAAGCCGCTGCTGCCGCCGCCGGGTCTGGAGCTGTGTGCGCGTGCGTCGTGTGCCGCAAGACACACAGAACCACGCCGCCTTCTTCCTCTTCCAGGAGAAGTCCCGCGAAACCAACCCCTCTCCCTCCCCCTCCCCCCACCACCACCACCACCCTCGTTCTCCTTCAAACCTGCCCGCTTTCTCTTCACCTGCCCGCCTGGAATCGGTGGTGGGCGTAGAATAGTGGCGGCGGCGGCGGCGGCGGTATTCGCCGCGAACAGCCTCTTCTTCGCTTCGCGGGCTCCCATGAACAGCATTAGTAGCTGCGGGAGCCTTGGCCGTCGTCCGTCTCACGTCGGCTCTGGCTTTGTTTCGGACAAAGAAAAAGCGCGAGTTCGCGTGCTCGCCCTGGCGGATGGCCCTTTTGTCCTAAGCTGGAGCTTTCTCTTGACAGGACTTAGCGTGAAAGGCAGGTGGTGGTGGTGGTTGAGAGCGGGAAGAACGTCCAGTACTGTGGAGGGACGGGCAGGGTCGTGGTGCGACGCGATAGAGAAACCCTCGCGTCCCTCCGCTAGCTCGTCGGGTGTTAATTCATGCCGGTTGTCGTCAAAACAATGTCACTGCGGTGTTGTCACTGTGGGGTTGTCAGTGTATTGACAACGCCCGACAATAATACCCGAGGTGACGTCCAGGTATTCCAGATTCCATTCCCGGATTCCATTCCGCATTTCACCCGCCGCCTTGTTTCGGTAGTCTTAGTGTCCATCTCCTTGATCCCAAGGTCGCAGGGTGGAATCCCGGTTGTATTTTGACCGAAGCGAGGTGAAAAATTCTTCCGTGTGCTGTGCGATGTTAGTGCATGTTAACGTGCTCCGTGAAGTCGGAGTTAACGAGAGCCCCTCACTACATGTCGTCTCTAATAGTCCCTGCAGGTGCAACTCCAGGGCGTTAAACCCCACAGACGAAACCAAATAAAGTACTTCCCGTTGCCTACCTTTACATGTTCGCACTCCTATTGCGCAAGCAAGAAAAAAAAACAAGACAATAAATTTCCGCGCACTGCTTTTGCGTGTGTACATTTTCTACCACGGGTGGGTGTAGTACTAAAACAAAAAAGGGTGCGCAGCGTTTCCCACAGAGCCAAGGCCTTCGAGGCCTGCATCGGAGGACCGACAGTATGCAGGAGCGAGTATAGGCGACAAAGCGGGCCACGGAGGCCAAGACGGCAGCGTCCACGCCGCAGCTTGCAGCGCCGCTCGACGCCGGCGGTCGGCAGCGGGCGGTCCCCGGCGGAAGGTCTAATCGGAACAATGCGTCGACAGCGCTGGAGGCAATTTGTCGCTCCCTCGCGTCGGGGCCGGCTGCAACGCCTCGGCCACGCTGTGTCCGCAGCGCGAGATATGTAGGACATCGGGCCACCGTCGCCTTCTGTCGGCTCTCGGCTTGCCATGCGGCTATGGCGGAGGCCGAGGCCGGAGGAACGAGCGCACAGACCGACAGACACGCGGCGTCGGGGAGGAGAGGGGGGGCGGGGGGGACAGAGAAATAAACAAAATAAACACCGAGCAGGGGACAGTGAAACGACACGCGTGAATGCAGCAGTGAAAGGCGAGAAATAAAATGATTCATCTGTACGCGAAGCAATGCGACAAATGCCAACGAAGCGACACATACAAAAATGTATTAGACAGTCTATAGACTATCTATTGACTTCTGTCTATAAAGTCTATAGACCATCTAAAAACAAATCCTAGACTCTAATCAAAAATACACCTATATGGGAGTAAAAAGGGAGTAAAGTGACCTCTAGCGCACACCTTTTTATAAAAGGGTGTGTGCTAGAGGTCAGTTTTACTCCCATTTTACTCCCTTTGTTTAGAGTGTAGAGAACATGCTGTAGACAATACAAATGCTCAGTCTATGAGAATCTATAATTTATGGTCATACAGTTTTAATAGGCTTTTGTCTATAGGCAGTCTATAGACTATGACTAGATCAAAATAAATATCTACAGGAAGGCAATAGAATGATATAAGAAGTCTATAGACGGTCTACAGACCATTTTTATAAGGGGAATCAGACTCAAGGAACGAAGCGCAGACGAAAACATACCGGTAATAGAGACTAATTTGAAGGCGATCACTTCAGGCTTAACCTAGTCGGATTAAACTGCTCTAACGCGGTTTGTCTGCAGCTACAAGGCTACAACGAATGCATGAGCTTAGCCGGTCGGAGTATTCCTTTACCCCGCACCGCCACATTTGTTACGGACTAAGTGACCTTTACGCCAGGAAAAATTTGTTGGTTCGTTTCAGCAGGAACGAACGCTAAACTGTGCGGGAATGACCATGGGGCAAATAGCTGTGTGGATTGTATGAAAGAAACATCGATCGGACGCAGCTATGCAAATGAAAGCGCATGGGAAAAAGTAGCCTTGGACACGTCATATTTGTGCTGTGGCAGGACGCCCTATCAAATTAGGTTAAACCACTTGATACTTCCACATTTGATTCTATTCTTTCGTTTTATGTTTATCTGAGTTTCCACGTCTTGGTGCCACCCATTTGCAAATTGAAAAAGTGAAATACAAAAAAATTGATCTCATCAAGCCAGGATTTACAGGATATAATCCGCTAGGACAACCTTACTATAAGCGGTATTTTGAAATACGCTTGATATGTTTGCAGATTTACAGCTGGTTTCAATCAGAAGTAGTGTTTTGGTGCTTTGCATTGTCTGGAAAGTAGTCTACTATGATTTGCGAACACTTACTAAGATTTCTTGAGTGGTTGTGCGCACGTATATATTTGTCAAGCCAGAGACCTTCAGTAGCTCGTATGCTAAACAAGGCTTGTGCGCAGTTAGAAGATTGAAAGTACAACCGTCGGCGAATCCGATGCGGACGTCAGGGCGTCTCCTGTATCAGCACTGCATCAAGCCATCCGCGCTCGGAACCTCAATAAATACAATGGCGAGAGAAAGGGAAACAAAAATCAGGAAAAACACCGGCCCTCAGCAGCCATAACGGCGCCGAAAGTCCGAACGACCGCAAGTGACGAGCGATCCGTGACTGCAGGGCGGGCGTACCCAAAGGGCCAAGCCTAGCCAAGCCAAGCCACGCCGGCCGCGCACGCACTATTCTCCACGCGTGCCACGACACAGAGCCGCAGGGAAAGAAAGAAAGGGAGTGGGGGAGTGGGGCCTTACGCCAAGCAGCAGCAACTCGCGCGTGGCTCTGCATTCGGACCCGCTCGGTTCATCCACTAATTACTGAATTCAATGAGACAGAGAGCTCATTGCTATGGCGGGGCAGTCCGCATGAGAACCGGACACGGGGTTCTTTCTCTCTATACGGAAGCGCCGCTGCTATTAGCTCGAGCTCAGCGCGTGTGTTGGTGAGGCACGCACTACAGCGCATGCAGGTACAGCTTTCGGCCACGTAGTTCATCACTTATGATAATTCGAGCCGCTCATTCGTTTTGGCATTCGAGTCGCACTGGCCTCCGCGCTGTGCGCACTGCGGAGCGCGGTGTCGTCCGTGGACGGACTTTTGAGAAATGCAGGTAGCGGTTTCCACGCAGTCGCTACACGGTCGGTGCAGCGGAGACGCAGAATCCATACATCACGCGGCCACAAAGGACGGCACTTCTTCACACCGTGCGATAAGTCCCTCCGACGACGTGCCTCCAACAAAGCACCGGTCTTGGCCTCCGGTTGCTTCCAATTCAGTTGGTTGCTTAACGTGTGCAAAGAACGACGGCCTTAAGACGAGTAGCAACGGGTACCCACTGCCAACAAAAGGCTGCCCCGAGAATTAGCCTTACGAAAATTTATTTAGACAGTCCATAAACTGTCCACAGACTTTTGTCTATAAAGTCTATAGACTGTCTACAGACAAACCCCAGAAAACAGACTATAGGCAATGCTAATCCTGTAGATGGTCTATAGACAATCTGTATATTCATGGCCATACATTTTAACATATTTTCGTCTATAGGCAGTCTACAGACTATGAATAGAGAAAAAGAAATCTTTAGGAAGGCACTAGATTCTATGAGAAGTCTATAGACCATTTTTGTAAGGGTAAGAAGGAAGGACAGCAACGGTGGCCTGGTGCATGGTTATATAAACAGCCGCCGTATACGTAGAAGGTGCAGGGTTCGGTCTCCGTGCTATGTACACACCGGTTCTCCCGTGGTTAAAAGCTCTATGACCGACAGGCTCGGCTTCTCAAGAGTGCAATGCTTAGAAGACAAGGGTCTTTGACTCTGCCTCAGGCAGACCGGACACGATAGCCGTCGCGCTCTTCAGACAAGAAGACATTCGAGAGTTGAAATATAGAGACCATCAGAAAGAAGGACAGGTTGTGTTAACCCTCAGTGTTCAGGGATGGTTATGTTCTTGTGTGATGCTTGTGAAGAAGACGAAGCTGAGGTTGTTGGCAGCTATATGTCGGCGGGACTATAGCAATGCGTCATGTTTCCAGTCAGTGCTTGGCCACTGGGACACTTTAGGTTATAGCTGCACAATAACTGTCGCCATTCGTGACACAGTTCCGTGTCCTATGGGTGATACTGCTGATCTCATGCTTAGATGTCGTCAAGACATCTAAGCAGCCGGTCTATACTGAAAAGGCGATCAACTCCGTATGGTATGGTATATAGGCATGCGTATATCTGCATTATTTCGAGGAAGGTCACAACAAGGTCAAAGCAGATTATCGTCCCTCCTCATAAGACTCAAAACAGGGTATTATTCTAAACTAAAGTTGCATCGAAGGTCACCGCCTAGCCTTCCTCACCCAGGGACACATATCTGCGGTACTGGTTCCGAAAGCAAGCGTTAAGAACTGGCCTAAAAGACAGAAAACAAAAACTGATTACAGGAGACGTCATAAGCGCTTCGATCGGGCTGTCTCCCCACTACTACAGCTTTCTAAGTGTAAGCATAGAAGCTACACACCTTGCAGCATATGCTCCTTATGACCCATATTTTCGTGAACAATGCTTTTTAAAGACCTCAAATGTGCGTCTGTGACTCTCCTTTTCTATTCGCCTCGAGCACGGGGTAATTTGGAACGAATACAGAGAAAGGCTGTTATATTCATCTTTAATAAATATGCAAAGACTGACCCCCCACCAATTTGATGGAAATTAACCAAACTGAACGACTTGAACTCCGAAGAAAAAAGTTCAGGTTAGAGTTTCTTGCGCTTTTATTAGAGAACAAATTTTGTCTGGACCCCTCATTATACTTAAAGCCGTTATCTGCCAGACAATCTCGACATTACCACCTTAGTTTTCTAACCCCTATATTCGCCAAAAGAGACACCTACAAGTTTTCATTTTTCCCACGAACTATAATAGATTGGAATCAAATAAACCAACCATTGCCCCATGCGGTCTAACCAATTAGTGCTATTTCTGTATATTTTCCAGTGTTATTTCTTTCTTATTTCGCTCACTTCTACGCCCACCCTGCTTGGACTTAGTGCCCGCAGTATTTCATAAATAAAAAATAAACAAAATTAAGAATGCCGTGAATGCGAGCGATAACTCTTCCTCGTTGTCTAGCTGTAAGTGCTAATATAGTATTTGCAAGTTCATACGGACTCTGACAAGACTTAGAGGGCAAGGAATACTTCGGTTCTCATGAGATCCGGCCGCGAATTGACTCCTTACGCAAATGCAGCTTTTAGCCCCCGAAAGCCCCAAAGGCACACGGTTTGAGCAAGGCTTCGGAGATAATATTGTATCCAACATGTGCTTCTAGTGCTGTGTGTGTGTTTTTAAAGCACCTTACAGGGCACTAAAGGGCGTTCAGTAAGGGGAACAAAAGCAGTACTAAAACAAAAGTACGGAAATACACACACAAAATAGAAAGCAAGAGAAAAAGGAAAGGGAAGTACGGGCCGATCTTCACGGCAAAATAATAACAGTGCAAGATATATAGTGTGCAAAGAGATGAAAGTATGATATAACTACTGCGTTCGCAGAGTAGCGTGTTGTAATGCTGCACTTGTTTTGCAGAGTAGCTTTTCTTGCCTGATAAGCGCGCACTTTATAAAAACAAGACATAAAAACGAACCATGCCGGCTACGTAGAACATAGAAACGCGGTATGCACATGCAAGGGGGAACTGGGCTCCGCGCGGATCGCGTATGCGCGCAGCGAACAATGCCAAGGCGATACCACATGCACGGCACTGCTGGGCCACTTTCTCATGGACCGCGGAGGGCTGCGCACTATGCAGATGAGGCGCCCCGAGGCGGCAGAACAGCAAACGGGGCCCTCGGTGGCCCTGGTGGGGCCTGCGTGCCCTCAACGGCGAGACGCTAAAGCGCTGCTGACACGAAGTTCCGCAGGTCAGAACATTTCTCATCTGTTTCTTGCTCTCTTGATTACAATTTGTTGACCCGGTAATCGCGCTGCATGAAGCTTGCGAGCGGTGGACCAATAATTTATAGACTCATTCATCGTAAGAACGGTTTCAGTATCGATTGTGAACAACACTGATTGGAACAGATGCGGAGACAGGAACGGTTAGCCGGCTCAGTGGTTGTGGCGTTCGGCTGCTGACCCGAAAGACGCTGGTTCGATCCCGGCCGCAGCGGTGGTATTTCGATGGAGGCGAAATTCTAGAGGCCCGTGTATACCGCGCGATGTCACTGCACGTTCAATAATCTCAGGTGGTCGAAATTCCTGGAGCCCTTCACTACGGCGTCTCTCATAGCCCGAGTCGCTTTGGGACGTTAAAGCCCCATAAACAATCAACCATATTACAGCGGTCAGCCATTAGGTCCATTTGCACACTCATGTGCTGGTTGGGTAGCCCGGAAAATGTTGCCTGGTATTTGCTCTTGAAGCTATATGCAATGGTTCCTTCAGCTAGGGGTGTTTGAGAGGCGAGAACAGTATAAAACCACCCGCGCATAAGAAATTTCTTTTAGAAAGAAGCAAAAAACTAAATAAACAAACAAACAAGGAAAGAAAGAAAGATAGATAGATAGAAACGAAGGAAGAAAGAAAGAGAGTGAAATGAAATGATAAAAGGAAACCACTGCATCCAACTCCGACAGGTGCGCTGACAGAGCGATACGACGCCGCTGCAAAGCACCATCTCTTTCGGGTTTCGAGCAACACGCGCGCTTGCAACCTGTGTCCAGTGCGTTCCGCGTCTGCAGCGCTGCACGGAACTACTTCCGGGCCGCGCCGTGTATAAGACGGCGGCTTCCCCGTGCAGCGAAGGAAGAAGACTGCGGAAGCAAGTTTTTTTTTTTTTTTCTCAGCCACCACGAGCGAGACAGGCGCAAAGCAAAAACAAAAACGTGCAATTAAAAACACGCGCTTGCATCTGGCGCCCGCTGAACGACGATCAAGGAAAACGCAGGAAAACATTGTAAAAAAAAGTAATGAAAACGTAGTCCCGGACTGGCCCGCTTCTACCGCCGATTCTCCTTGGTCTTCCCTCGTGGGCCTTCAGCGCACGATGAGCTAGTGAGGGAAAGGGTGTGAGTGAGGAAGCAGAAACAGGGACGACCAAATGGATCACCGTGTCCACAAGAGCAGAGAAGAGAGCACAACCAGCAGCCCAGAGCGGCTACCTCTCGTCGGCAAAGGACCGTAAAGCTGGGTGGCTCTGCGGACATCCATCACGCACGGGTCCCGACGGCGGAGGCGACCAACCTCCCCGGGCGGCTGAGACTCGTCTTCGTGCGCGATGAAAATCGGCGCGGCGACTTCCACGGCTTTGCCCGCGAGAAGAGCATGCACCCTATCCCTCTCACGCGTGCCTGGTGCGGTGTAATAAGTGTGCAGTGGACAGAAGTGGAGCGATATTCTACGCGGCGCGGAAACGAGTTCCCGCAAATCTGGATCGCCGGATGATCCGCGCCGCGATATAAAAGTCGACGAAAGTGGAGAGGGTGATGGTGCAGTGCAAACACCAAAGGAGTGAAACGGGATTTAAACTGTCCTTTAGCGCACTCTCGTTAAAGGGCGTGGTATGCTGTTCAGGCCCTGAGGTAGATTTCCGCCACTAAAAATGCGGAATGCTTACGGTCAGCAAAGGAAACAAATTCCGCTCTTCAAGACATGCGAAGTTGTAGCAGTGCGAGGGATCGGCCAAGGAGGGAAGATTTTCCCTCAGCCAGTTCCATGTAGTCGTCCTCGCTGTTTATTCTGTTGTAAATATGTAAATACCTGTATAAAGCTTCAGTTTGCCTTGCGTCAGTCACGTGTTGCCTGATCTCGTCTGTTATACCGTCTCGGACGGTGGTGTACCCATTGGTGGAGCCCTAATATACGAGTAAACGAACTTGCGGAAAACCTTTTGTATAGCAGTTGCGAAAATTTTGGCGGAGGTTTCAATCCCCTAGGACTATTTGCTAACCTTAGTACCTCCAGTGCGTTGATATGCTTGGGTATCGGGACCGAGGTCTTCACCGCATGACGATGAACTCTGCAGACGACGGAGGGAAGCCTTCAGGAGGGTTGGTAAACTTGAAGGTTTATTTACATTGAAGTTCATAGTTCTTCAGCGCAACGGCACGTTTTTAGCCAAGGAAAGGAAGACAGAAGACAGAAAAGAAGAAGGACGAACAGGGACGAACACAGCGCTGACCAAACTTCTGTCAATCTTGCAGCTTCACTTCTGAGGTGATGAAACCGTCTTGAAGCAATCCATTCCGGATAGCGCGCCAAACATGCAGCGCGCAGCCAGTCGGTGTATAACCTTACTTGACGCCACAGTTCAGACCTTAAGAGTTTGCAAACGCGTTTCACATGCCCCCACGACGGCGGAACAGCACCAAACAAGGCACTCACTTCTGCGGGCGTCACTCTCTTCTTTAAGCAGAATGCCAGGAACCTAGCACGGTACGTCGCTCTTGCAATGCTGGTCTGGAGCACATTCACATCCTGAAGACCAGGAACACAGAGGAAAGGCGAGCCCGATGTATAAGAAATGTACTTCAGTAGAGTTAGTTCTTGGGCTAGTTGGTATTGTTGATTGAAGTTCATAGTTCTTCAGCGCAACGGCACGTTTTTAGCCAAGGAAAGGAAGACAGAAGACAGAAAAGAAGAAGGACGAACAGGGACGAACACAGCGCTGACCAAACTTCTGTCAATCTTGCAGCTTCACTTCTGAGGTGATGAAACCGTCTTGAAGCAATCCATTCCGGATAGCGCGCCAAACATGCAGCGCGCAGCCAGTCGGTGTATAACCTTACTTGACGCCACAGTTCAGACCTTAAGAGTTTGCAAACGCGTTTCACATGCCCCCACGACGGCGGAACAGCACCAAACAAGGCACTCACTTCTGCGGGCGTCACTCTCTTCTTTAAGCAGAATGCCAGGAACCTAGCACGGTACGTCGCTCTTGCAATGCTGGTCTGGAGCACATTCACATCCTGAAGACCAGGAACACAGAGGAAAGGCGAGCCCGATGTATAAGAAATGTACTTCAGTAGAGTTAGTTCTTGGGCTAGTTGGTATTGTTGATTGAAGTTCATAGTTCTTCAGCGCAACGGCACGTTTTTAGCCAAGGAAAGGAAGACAGAAGACAGAAAAGAAGAAGGACGAACAGGGACGAACACAGGATGAACTTCAATCAACAATACCAACTAGCCCAAGAACTAACTCTACTGAAGTACATTTCTTATACATCGGGCTCGCCTTTCCTCTGTGTTCCTGGTCTTCAGGATGTGAATGTGCTCCAGACCAGCATTGCAAGAGCGACGTACCGTGCTAGGTTCCTGGCATTCTGCTTAAAGAAGAGAGTGACGCCCGCAGAAGTGAGTGCCTTGTTTGGTGCTGTTCCGCCGTCGTGGGGGCATGTGAAACGCGTTTGCAAACTCTTAAGGTCTGAACTGTGGCGTCAAGTAAGGTTATACACCGACTGGCTGCGCGCTGCATGTTTGGCGCGCTATCCGGAATGGATTGCTTCAAGACGGTTTCATCACCTCAGAAGTGAAGCTGCAAGATTGACAGAAGTTTGGTCAGCGCTGTGTTCGTCCCTGTTCGTCCTTCTTCTTTTCTGTCTTCTGTCTTCCTTTCCTTGGCTAAAAACGTGCCGTTGCGCTGAAGAACTATGAACTTCAATCAACAATACCAACTAGCCCAAGAACTAACTCTACTGAAGTACATTTCTTATACATCGGGCTCGCCTTTCCTCTGTGTTCCTGGTCTTCAGGATGTGAATGTGCTCCAGACCAGCATTGCAAGAGCGACGTACCGTGCTAGGTTCCTGGCATTCTGCTTAAAGAAGAGAGTGACGCCCGCAGAAGTGAGTGCCTTGTTTGGTGCTGTTCCGCCGTCGTGGGGGCATGTGAAACGCGTTTGCAAACTCTTAAGGTCTGAACTGTGGCGTCAAGTAAGGTTATACACCGACTGGCTGCGCGCTGCATGTTTGGCGCGCTATCCGGAATGGATTGCTTCAAGACGGTTTCATCACCTCAGAAGTGAAGCTGCAAGATTGACAGAAGTTTGGTCAGCGCTGTGTTCGTCCCTGTTCGTCCTTCTTCTTTTCTGTCTTCTGTCTTCCTTTCCTTGGCTAAAAACGTGCCGTTGCGCTGAAGAACTATGAACTTCAATCAACAATACCAACTAGCCCAAGAACTAACTCTACTGAAGTACATTTCTTATACATCGGGCTCGCCTTTCCTCTGTGTTCCTGGTCTTCAGGATGTGAATGTGCTCCAGACCAGCATTGCAAGAGCGACGTACCGTGCTAGGTTCCTGGCATTCTGCTTAAAGAAGAGAGTGACGCCCGCAGAAGTGAGTGCCTTGTTTGGTGCTGTTCCGCCGTCGTGGGGGCATGTGAAACGCGTTTGCAAACTCTTAAGGTCTGAACTGTGGCGTCAAGTAAGGTTATACACCGACTGGCTGCGCGCTGCATGTTTGGCGCGCTATCCGGAATGGATTGCTTCAAGACGGTTTCATCACCTCAGAAGTGAAGCTGCAAGATTGACAGAAGTTTGGTCAGCGCTGTGTTCGTCCCTGTTCGTCCTTCTTCTTTTCTGTCTTCTGTCTTCCTTTCCTTGGCTAAAAACGTGCCGTTGCGCTGAAGAACTATGAACTTCAATCAACAATACCAACTAGCCCAAGAACTAACTCTACTGAAGTACATTTCTTATACATCGGGCTCGCCTTTCCTCTGTGTTCCTGGTCTTCAGGATGTGAATGTGCTCCAGACCAGCATTGCAAGAGCGACGTACCGTGCTAGGTTCCTGGCATTCTGCTTAAAGAAGAGAGTGACGCCCGCAGAAGTGAGTGCCTTGTTTGGTGCTGTTCCGCCGTCGTGGGGGCATGTGAAACGCGTTTGCAAACTCTTAAGGTCTGAACTGTGGCGTCAAGTAAGGTTATACACCGACTGGCTGCGCGCTGCATGTTTGGCGCGCTATCCGGAATGGATTGCTTCAAGACGGTTTCATCACCTCAGAAGTGAAGCTGCAAGATTGACAGAAGTTTGGTCAGCGCTGTGTTCGTCCCTGTTCGTCCTTCTTCTTTTCTGTCTTCTGTCTTCCTTTCCTTGGCTAAAAACGTGCCGTTGCGCTGAAGAACTATGAACTTCAATCAACAATACCAACTAGCCCAAGAACTAACTCTACTGAAGTACATTTCTTATACATCGGGCTCGCCTTTCCTCTGTGTTCCTGGTCTTCAGGATGTGAATGTGCTCCAGACCAGCATTGCAAGAGCGACGTACCGTGCTAGGTTCCTGGCATTCTGCTTAAAGAAGAGAGTGACGCCCGCAGAAGTGAGTGCCTTGTTTGGTGCTGTTCCGCCGTCGTGGGGGCATGTGAAACGCGTTTGCAAACTCTTAAGGTCTGAACTGTGGCGTCAAGTAAGGTTATACACCGACTGGCTGCGCGCTGCATGTTTGGCGCGCTATCCGGAATGGATTGCTTCAAGACGGTTTCATCACCTCAGAAGTGAAGCTGCAAGATTGACAGAAGTTTGGTCAGCGCTGTGTTCGTCCCTGTTCGTCCTTCTTCTTTTCTGTCTTCTGTCTTCCTTTCCTTGGCTAAAAACGTGCCGTTGCGCTGAAGAACTATGAACTTCAATCAACAATACCAACTAGCCCAAGAACTAACTCTACTGAAGTACATTTATTTACATATTTACAACAGAAGCAGGGAGACCAAAAGTCAGAGATGAAGTGCCGTGAAACCAGCCAAATCGCGGCTTAAATACAGTGGATATTCCCTAGGCACCTAGCTAGGGAAACCGGTGGCTGATCAAGCGTCCAATGGGCAGACACACTCTGGCGCCTTGAGGTCCTGGAATGCTGTTTCCGACGGGTTGACCAGGTGCATAAGGTCGTTGGCTTTGCAGGCGGTGATCCCCTCCGTGGAAAGATGCGTCCTGACGGTCCCAGTGAATTCCAGAGGGTAAGAAGGATCAGCCGTGTCCGCCCCCGCTTTGTCTGGCCGCGCAGGTGCAAGCGAGCGAGGCGGGTCCGGCGCCTTTGTTCGGGTCTTTCTGCCGGTCCACGTGAGGGCGCAGTTCGGGAGAAATGCCGCATTCCATACTCCGGACGAAGGGATGAGAGGCCTTTCGTCACAGCTCGCCGTCGCCAGGAGCCGTTCCTAATCCTCTTCTCAGGACGACAGCACCTTTGGTCAAACATAGTTCGATGGCGCCTGCCGGACTCGTCTGTTCCCGCTGTCGGGGCCTCCGATCACAACAGCGTGTATAAAAGCTTCCTCCCATTGGTGAGTGGATCAAGTTACTATGCTTTGACGTGAGAATATACCTCCGTTGCCGAAAGTAAGCATTGCGTATATTTAGTGATGCAAATCGACCCCAAGGCTCGGGCAGCTAACCCTGCCCCTTAAAAGAGAGTGTGCTAGAGGTCAGCTTACTTCCGTTTTACTTCCATACAGGCTTATTTGAATTTAGAGTGCAGTGCTGTGAAATTGGAGAGGTTTATCTACAAAACAGCCAGCAGCGCGGCGGTACATTGCAAGTCCATGGCTAAAGGAAGGTGTTATAAACGCAGTTGCAGGGTAGTTTGCTGGTCCCAGAACGAAGGGAACTTTACAATGATAGTAGCGAAGTCGAATCTCAATATTTAGATCTTGAAGGAACTGATGCAGGTTTCGAATTAAAGTGAACCTTAATACGCGCGATGTTGACGGGTATCGAGTCATTTCGAATAAACCGAACTTCGCGTTAAGCGAATTAGGATTAACCAAATTCATTTAACGGAGACTATCGGGGGCTTACAGCGCTGTAGCCTTCCGAGCTTCCTTTATCAATCATAAGGCAGATGCCACCCTTTTTCCAGCGTTCAAAGCACCGCATCAACCATGATGATGTTAATGCTCGATTGCTACGACTCCTTCGTTTAACTCGACTATTTTTTCCTTTCCTGAGCGGTGCAAAACGAACTGTGTTATGGAGAACCTTGCAGCCATCCTTCACAAAGGTTTCCATATCTATCAGGTATAATTCGTTTATCCATTCGAAGACCAGAGATTCATCTCGTGAACATCGGCCGTTTTTCTGGAACTGCACGGTCTATGGACCTTTTGATAAGAGGTCGAGGAGTCCCGCTATGCACTGGACTGTGCTCGCAGTGCAGGATGAGTTGACGATTAAGCTCCCCCAATATCACCCCATAGTAAAAAAATAAACGGTTTCTCCAAAGGTTCTGGAAAGGATTCAAATAAAACGCTTTAAAAATTGCAAAAGGCGCTCAGTAAGGTTTGGTCCACACTTGACTTGTGTGCTGTAAATCACCGACAACGTTTCCAACGCTCCCTGTTTCTGCTACTCTTACCGCGTCGTTCCCTGCCTCCTACTGTTACGTCACGAGTCAAGCACCGGCCTGGAGCCGTTTTGGTGCCGTATCATCGGTAGTTGCGCCTTGTGACGTCATCAGTGACAGCCAAAGATGCAATGCCACTCGCTGGCTTCGGTAAGCGAAATAACGGCAAGTAAGCGAAATAATGAATAGCAAAAGGGTCACTGCTAAATTACAGCTATATTAGTGGCATGTCGCAAAGAGTGGAAAATCATACCCCGGAATATAAAACAACGGCATGGAGACCACACGCATGCCTCGAGAAATTCGAAGACAGAGGAAGGAGCCCGAGGGGGAGGGGGGGGGAGAAGTGAGGGGGGACGTGTCTCCTCCCATTACGTCACACATCGTGAGGCACGGATGACGTCCTGGAGGCAGCCAGGAGGAACATGTCTATCAGAAGTGGCGGCTCGTGTCACGGGGCTTTTCTCTCGCGAGAAATCTCGCGAGAGAGGAGAAAGGGGTGAGAGAACGAGTGTGCCGCGATCGCAGAGGGGGGCCTGTGGCCTCCTTTTCAGCGAACCTCAAGATACTGCTGGCATGCCGACGTCGTCCCGATATCGCCAGCCAGCAGGAACATCGGGCGGCCGAACAGACAGGCTGGCTCGATGCCGTAGCCGAACAATGGCCTCCCCGTCTGGGCGCCACTCGCTGTCAGGGCATCCGGAAAGAAAATAGTTCCTGCTGGCCTCGCTTCGGCGCCTGCGCCGAGTTGGGGTGTTTCGTTTTTGTTGCACTTATTTAATCCTTTCTTTTCGCTCTTCCTCTTCCTTTTTACTGAGGGGAGAAAGTGGCAGCTGACCCGATCGAGGAATGCTGGCGCCGCCGGCGCTGCAGAAGCCTTAAAGCCGCGAGTCAGCCGGTGCCCGGAGAACGGACTACACGGAAGGAAGGTGAACTACGGTTGGTTGAGAAAAGAAAAAAGATTTTTTAAAAACATTGCCGGTCAAGAGTTGAAGGGAAAGAAAGGTGACTCAGTGACTATCGAGGGCGGGCGGTGAATCTGAGAATCCCGAGTTCGAGCTGTTGGTTAGTAAGTATACGTACGCATTAGTGCCAAGACTGAGAACAAACCGCGAAGAGAAGGAAATAAGATGCGGCATTATATTGTTAACGTTAAATAAACCATAAACCAAACAACTCAGGAACAAAGCGGCAAATACCTGTCAAAGGAGCACCTCCGGCCGTGGCACTGACCGATGTTCATGACGTCGCGGTAAATCCGTAGTTAATCTCCTGTCACGCTGAAAGGGGCTTAACCATGTATTAACCGCGACATCACGAGAACCTGTCGACGCCATTAGCTGGAGGCCCTCCTTTGAACGACATTCACTTACAAAAATTTCTTTAGTTTGTAGACTGTCCAAGACTTCTGTCGATAAAGTCTATATACTCTCTATAGACAAACCCTAGATAAGTCTATAGGCAATACAAATCCTATAGACAATCTATAGATTTATGCCCATGCACTTTTAGTAGACTTTTGTCTGTAGACAGTCTATAGACCATGAATAGACCAAAATAAATATCTATATGAAGGCAATAGTGTATAAGAAGTCTATAGACTGTCTATAGACCATTTTTGTACGGGTCTGCCGCTTCGTTCTCGAGGTCTCACATGAGATCAGGTGAAGACGAGCCGTGATCTAACAGTAAAGATGCGAAGAAGCTTCACAGAAGCCCCTGACATTGTCATCGTAGAATCAGACAGCGTGGTGCCTCACCCGTAGACTTCAGCGACGACCTCAATATAGCGCCATCGGCAGACTCCTTTTCTGCGCTTCGCAAGCTGTCCGAAAGAGCTTGGTGCGTACTCGTCGGCTACGCGCAGGCTATAGCCAGATACAACTCAAGTCTGAAGTGAAGCTCCGCCCACATTCAGGACCGCCGCACAGAATTCCTCTACGAAAAAAAGTTAGTACGCTGTTAAAACCTGTCTTCTTAAATAAGCAAGAGGGTAATCACAAAAAAAAAATAAGCGCTGAAATTTCGATACCTGGTTTGCTTCATATAGCCGAACTTTAAAAAGTTGATTTCATTTACTGTTGTGATTGGCCAGCGGAGTAACACAGCAGACCACGGACCATGGCCCAGTGTTAGCAATTGCTGTTTTCTTAAGTTGTATCGTACTAGAGTCGTTGAACACGCAGATCATTGCCATAACATTTGGGGAAGCCCGACAGATCTGAAAACCATTGTCACCGGTGATGAGAAATCACAGCGCGCTACAGCCTGGTGCATAACTTTACGGCTACGTGTTTTCCGGAATGCGCGAAAAAAACAGCGTAAGAACTGGAAAAAGGGAAGAAAGGAATGACAATGCTTAGTACACAGCCCTTTCTGCACCCCCGTTTAAGCACAGCCCCAGCCGCTCTTTCCTCCCCTTCCTTGAAAGCACACAAAGGCAGAAAAGCTCTTCCAGCCTGTAAGCACTGCCATAATCTCCCCACCGAACACCCCAGCTTCGGGAGGATAAAGCGGGATAAACAAGCACTTCGAGCGCACAAACACGCTCCCCGCGGCCCTGCGGTCACCTTCACTGCCTCCTCCTTTTGAGCGCTCCCTAAAGAACACCTCCTCCAGGCGCCCTCAGCAGGTACCTGTCAACTCGAGGACGCCTCTCGACAACGTTCAATGGAAGCAAGCACTCCCCCCCAAGCTAAAATGCGAGCCCGCCGAGGTCTTGTTCACTCGACCGTCCGTCTCGGTCGATGCGTCCCGCTGTGCACGGTATCAGAAGGAAGGGATCTCGCCAGCGCCCCGTTAAAGCCGTCCCCCCCTGCTCAGAGGGGAAAAACCCTGGAAATAGACCGAAAAAGCTCTGCGGTTCCGGCCTGGACATGGATTTTCTATGAAAGGGATGAGGACACAGGTGTCGAGGCAACACGGATAGGTACCTCAAAGACGAGCAAGACGTACCAACGGCCTAAAAGGCGCCTAGAAGGAAGCTCTCTCACCCCCCCCCCCCCCCTTACCCACCACCTCAACTAGCCAACCCCGGCCCAGAGCGTCTCGATGTGCGGCACGCGCTGCGCCCGCTCTCCTGGACACCAGGCGCCCAGCAACAACCCGTTCGCGCCGCCCTGACCACGAGCCTAGCCCGTGCCCCTTAGCCCCTTCGCCAGGGGCTGAAGGAATGTCAGCTTGCGTGTCAAGCGAGCAGCGTTATGTCTCTCTTTACTTTTGTGCCTAACATCCGCGACCCTCGGTGGTATGCGAGCTTAGAGACCATCTCCGAGGGCACGTCTACGGCAAAACTGGACAGCGAAATTCCGCACACTGTCCTCGGTGACCGCAGGAGGATCTTCCCTCCCGAGGTGGGGTGCGTGTCTGCGGGTCCGAAGCAGCGACGAGCTGTCAGTGCTTTCTTCCGGGTGGGGTGCTTAACAATGAAGGGATTAGAGCCCTCCCCGGGACACACACTGCGCAGTCCAGGGTGTATTCCTCGTCAGCGTGTCGTGAGGACGCGCGTGTGTCCTCCGCTATTTTTCTTTTCTCTCACAAAACGTTACAAAGAGAAAAGGGCACTTCGTGCACGTGGCTTGCGGAGCGGACAATGAATGTGCGACGCAGGAGAGCCGTCTTCGAGGAAATGCGCGTCTTGGCAGCGCAGAACGGAACCGAAGGCCGTTGTTCGTAGGGGAAGCTTCGTCGAGTCCCCACGGCGCAGTTAACGCGAGGCCAGCAAAGACTTTGCTTTTGGGAACGCAATGCAGTGAAGCCAGTCGAACTCATAATAAATTCGCCTAAAGAGAAGCTGCCTAAGCGAAGGCATGTGTAGTATACCAAAAAATGTGCGCGCGGGTGTGTACTTATGAGTAGGGCGGCGATCACAAAAGGCAATTTAAAATTTCATTTCTTGAACCTTTGCTCAATCCCGCCGCGGTGGCTCAGTGGTTAGAGCGCTCGGCTACTGATCTGGAGTTCCCGGGTTCGAACCTGACCGCGGCGGCTGCGTTTTTATGGAGGAAAAACGCTAAGGCTCCCGTGTGCTGTGCGATGTCAGTGCACGTTAAAGATCCCCAGGTGGTCGAAATTATTCCGGAGCCCTCCACTACGGCACCCCTTCCTTCATTTCTTCTTTCACTCCCTCCTTTATCCCTTCCCTTACGGCGAGGTTCAGGTGTCCAACGATATATGAGACAGATACTGCGCCATTTCCCTTCCCCCCAAAAAACAATTATTATTATTATTGAACCTTTGCTCAACATTTACGGCTTCATATGACCAATATGTGCTATGTGTTTATGTTTCTATGTGCTATGTGTATCAGATGTATTTTATAAGCTTGTTGCTGCTTTTACAATTTTATTTTCTGTTCAGTTTCAACGTTCGCTGTCTGTACAAGATGTATGATATATGCTTGTTAGTTTTGCGTAAAATTGCATCCTGTCTGCCATTACTGCTCGATAGGGCAGGAGCCCCTGTCAGGCTACGTCTTTAGCTCCTGCTTTATTGCGCGTTTGTTACCTGTAGAACAAACCTGTGAATAAACTTCAAACTTCAGATGCTCAGCAAACTAGGGTGCGCCTGACGCGTTCGTCATTTTCTCACTGTAGTGTCAAGCTTCAGGAATGAAGTGTCAGTTCAAAATTTTTACATCGCCTTGAAAGACAACTAGCTAAAATTTTTGCACCAAGGCACCATTTATGCAGGTTTCTGTATCGGCCTTGAAAGATAGCCCAGGAAATACAGAAGCCACGACGTTACGGCTATTGGCGCGTCTGTCCGACCCCAAGCACACGCCAGACATCTAAGTAATTAAATTAGTACCTCAATGCCATTCATCACCACCAGCAGCAGCATGGCTACGCCCACTGCAGGGCAAAGGCAGCTCTCACATCTCTTCAGTAACCGTATCCTGTGCTAGCTGCGCCCATCTTATGACATCATAGTAATTTAATTACTTTGTCAGTTAATTTATAACGTAATGAAGTATTTTCATGTCTAATAATTTAGTGATGTAATGAACTGCTTCGGAGCAGTACTTTTCAGAATAGAAATTAATTACGAAATTACACTTATTAAAATAAACCATGCCAGCAAAACTTTTGCCGTGCCGGACACTTCGAAAACAGGAACGACATGAGCTGCAACCGCTTAAAGTTACAAAGAACCATTAAAAATTTTGGATGTATGCCCACAACAAAAATTGGACTAAGGCTGATTAGTGGGGATTAGTTTGTGGATTACGGTGAATTATTAGGATTAGTTAGTGGATTAAAGTGGACCAATGGGCCATCATGAACTAATCACAATCGCAACCTGTACATATTATTGTGCAAATAACTTTTTTGTATATTACCTCTCCCCCCTATCCTCTCTTCCTGTCCCCTCACCTCTTTCATTTCATTTCTCCATTCTGCCTGCTATCCTTTATTTCCGCTGCCCCAGCTCATGTGCTTCAGTATCGATGGCAGATGCCGTGGTCAGCGAAAATCTTTCTTCCTTTTTATTATTATTTTAATAAACCACTTACTACCGTTGGATTACTATAGTCCCATCTGATAATCGAATGCAAGGTATTCGAACATTCTGGTTCTCAGATTTTCAAATCTGGCGGTGCTGGTGACGTCACGACCATCGACCAATCAGGGAACTTAGTTACGGAGAAATCGATTTTTTTTTTTGAATGAGGACAACGCAACTGCTGTCGCATTAATAAAACTGCCCTCGTTGTCCTGCGAACGACTCTGGACACACCTGCCGTGGATGTCCAGGTGGCTCAAACTTCAGGGGTCCGCGGTCCACGTTGCAGGTATGACACACGTCACGATGAACACGCCGAAAAAGTGGGCACACACCACTCCGTTAGACAATGCGTCAGTCAGCTACCCCCGCTTCACGGCCGAGCGCTCAGCGTATTCGTTACAGCGTTTCCATAACCTCCCCTTACAAAAAACTTCTTTAGACAGTCTATAGACTGTGCATACACTTCTGTCGATAAAGTCTATAGACTCTCTGCCGATGAACCCTGGAGGAGTCTGTATGCAATACAAACCCTATAGACAGTCTATAGACACTATAGATTTATGGCCACACACTTTTAGTAGACTTTTGTCTATAGAAAGTCTACAGACTATCAGTAGATAAAAAGCTGTATCTATACGAAGGCAGATAGAGTCTATAAGAAGTCTATAGCTATAGACTACAGTTGCAAGGGCACCGCGCACAGCGCTCTCGGTTTAATAATTATAATAATAATTGGTTTTGGGGGAAAGGAAATGGCGCAGTATCTGTCTCATATATCGTTGGACACCTGAACCGCGCCGTAAGGGAAGGGATAAAGGAGGGAGTGAAAGAAGAAAGGAAGAAGAGGTGCCGTAGTGGAGGGCTCCGGGATAATTTCGACCACCTGGGGATCTTTAACGTGCACTGACATCGCACAGCACACGGGCGCCTTAGCGTTTTTCCTCCATAAAAACGCAGCCGCCGCGGTCGGGTTCGAACCCGGGAACTCCGGATCAGTAGTCGAGCGCCCTAACCACTGAGCCACCGCGGCGGGTATCTCTCTCGGTTTGCGGACTTGGTTTTTCAGCGCGCTCCGCCAGAACACGCGAGCTTGCATATTTGCCCGCGTGCATGTGCGTGCGCGAGCGAGTACAACGCGTAGCAGAGCGGGTCTTCGGCGTATACAGCGTACAAACAACGCGGACGCGTGCGGAGCCGCCTCTCCACTTTCACAACAACCGGCCCGGCCAGTTTGCGCTTCACTCCTTTGTTTGGATTTCCGCCCAGCCGATGCGGTGTGAGCGCAGTCGGCCTGTACACCTTTGTTTGTGTACACATCGCTTTTTTTTTCTTTTTCAACTACGCTCCCTTTCTCGGACGAAGCTCTGCTCTGTGTACCGCTCCGGTGCTCGTGCGGGAAATAATGCCCGCGCACAAGGTACATGCACGGTAGTACAAGGCGCACAAGGCCTTGGATATGTTGGCAAAGCTCCGCGGCTTTGTAAATGGCTAGGAATCTACAGGGTGTTTCTCCTAAGACTGTACACAATTTTTTTAAAGTAAGCTTTTGAGTTAGAAGTTCGCTTTTTTCGGTGCTGCATTGTCAGCCGCGTAGTACATCAGAATGCAGCCAAGACCTGCTAACTAGAAGGCTGGTTAACTAATACTGAATAATTAACTTTTTAACTACTACTGTTTGACTCCTTAATTAATGAAAGACGTGTAGCCCACCGTAATTAATATCCATATCGGTTTTTAGAAGAAATGCGGTTGCCCTCGGAGCTGTGGCCCAACAAATTTTTGGCTACATCGCGCCAAATACATGCGCTTTCGAGATGCTTGCAGGCAAAGCAAACCTCTCCAGTGCAGGTAACTCGTAAAAATAGCCAAAATTTGTTGAGCCACAGCGCCGAGTGTAACCATGTTTTCGATATTCTATAAGGTGATATGAATATTATTTGCGGTGGGCTACACGCGTTTTAGTAATTAAGGAGCCTAAAGTAAAAGTTAGAAGGTTAACTATTCAATATTAGTTAACCAGCAGGGTAGCTAGCACTTCTTAGCTCTTTCTGATGTACTACACTGCTGACAATGCTATGGCGAAAAAAGCGCTATTCTAACCCACAAAGCCTATTTTAATTTTTTTAAAGTCTTAGGTGAAACACCCTGTATAGCCGTGACTACAGAACTACTTAAAAGCGCTGAGCATGGTGATATCGAATTTTTTTTTTTCGTATTTTAGGCCCACCGGAAAAATCAGCCTTCTATTCAGAATTACTATCAGTTATAGTAAGCGCTTGCGGCTCTATACACCGCACCCACGTCGTCCCATATATGCGCTTGTTTAGGGCTACTTAGGCGCAGAAATGGTGAAAGCTATAGCCGACTCGACTTTTATCGTAGCGAACAGGAAGAATGACTAACCGAGCTCAAAGAAAAAAAAAAAAAGACAACGTTGGCGAACTAACAACTCGCTTAACTCGAAACTCCGGTTTATGCGAGCTGACGAATCGGTGCTCCTTAATTAGCTCGGACTCCACATGACTCGAATAGATTTTAAGTTCAATTCAAGCTCGAATAATCGAGACCCAACTGTTTGTATTATTAATAATTTTGCTGGTAGTATAACTCAAGCGGTTCCGTTACTGCACCAACCAGCAGGATAGGAAAGAATCGCTCCTCTGTGAAGAAGCGGGCGTTGAACAGAAGTGGTGACAGCATCGACACCTGCTCGGAGGGGTGTCAGCTTCCCTGCCGACGACAGATTGCTATCAATTTCGGGCGATTGATGAAGAGCGCGCCGGTGGGAAAAGAATCGCCTTTCTCCCCGAATTCCTCTCTCTCTCTCCTCCTATTCGCACCCCCTTTCCCCCCTCGGTGCTAGATATCGAAATTGAGCGCTTCGCGGACGCCGACGAGGATGAAGAGATTTTCAGAAAGCGACGTTGCGCGCGCCGCCGAAGAGAGCAACGCGACGCTCTCGCCCGAGTCGTGACGGGAACGGCAGAGAAGGAAGGAGAAAGAGGGGGAGAGAACGAGGAAGGGGAGGCGATAGGGATCTCTAATTACGGGACTCGATTGATAGCGCGGCGGAAATTGATCCGGCCAGAGAGTCCGACGCCGGGGTGAGGAGAGAGGCGTCGGCGCCGAGCGCTTCTCCTCTTTTCTCCGCTTTCGGGGTCGCGACGAGCGGACGATGTCCAGCGAGCGCGGTTCGCCACGCTTTCCAACATTGGAAAGCGTCGGAATCCCATTGGCCCGACTTTCGCGGCATACTGGCGCCAACGTGACACAGCTGCGTCAAACAAGCAATTCACGAACTATATATAGCCCGGTATTTTTTTTTTTTTTGCTCGGCTTCACTTTTGCAGAGAAAATATTACGGTGAAGTTGGACCATAAATTAGTTGATTTACATGCGTTAATTAGGAAATGGGTTTATGGGTGTTTAACATCCCAAAGCGACTCAGGCTATGAGAGACGCCGTAGTGAAGGGCTCCTGCAATGTCGACCACCCGGGGTTCTTTAACGCGCACTGACATCGCACAGTACACGCGGGCTTCCAGAATTTCGCCTCCATCGAAATTCGACTCCCGCGGCCGGGATGGAACCCGCGTCTTTCGGGTCAGCAGCCGAGCGCCATAACCACTGAGCCACCGCTCAGGAATCAACCACATTTATAAAACGCTGGCATGGTCAAGACGACTGCTTGAAACACTGTGTAGGTCAAACCTTCGTAGAACGCATTGTAAATTCTTAACGTTTGACAGCAATTAGCCGGAACATACTGCATACACATAAAACAAAGAAATACCCACCGAAGGACAGGAGGTTAAACCCAATCTGACGACACCGCCAGGCTATGGTCGGACTAAACCAAGCGGCGCATGCCCCCTCAAAGGAGCAGGCCCGGCCAGTGGTGTCGACTGATTCTCACGATGTCGTGGTAATAATCCCCATGGACATGCCAGCGTGAAATCACAAAGGCTGGCAGATGAAAGGGATTAACTATACGGCTTAATCGGACTAACCACGGTGTCGACGCCGTTGGCTGGAGGGTCTCCTTTGACAGGCATCAGGCACCTTGTTCTTGAGTTGTATCCGACTACAGCCTCACACTGCGGGGGATGACAGATTAAAGTGGATAACCACGACTCAATCGGATTTAACACTTCATCAGGAAAATCAGCCGGCGTTGTTGACTGGATCCTTTGAGGGGCATCTGGCGCGTCGTTAGTGAGTTGTACATCAAACTAAAGTCGCCGTGCCTCGGGAGGAACAAGAGGCTAACAGGGGCAAAGAAATGACAAAATACCGACGAGCTGCTCATTAGATACTGTTAGGGTACAAACTGGGTACGGACCGCTATGGTGCAGGTTTTCAGAAAATCTAACCAACTCATGTTCCTCGTTTAACAGAAGAGATCCCGCATCAATGTCGCGAGAGCCATTCAAGTGTTGAAAACGACCGATTCCTCGGCGTGCACAATGTGCGTTTACCGCCTCGTATAGCGCACATATTCAGTGAGCGATATGAAGCTGATATCGGACACGCGCCGGCCGAAAAAGATTAATGGATCTTTCCTGGCTTACCGGCGGCTCACTTTCCTTGAAGAGAGATCGCGGATGATAGGGAGCTAAAACAAAGGAGCTGCGCTTACGGATTTCCGCCACCTCTTGCAAGTATAAATGAACCGGGGCGGAGTGTTCCACTCTGTTCAGGCGAGGCCTGTGAGTCGGTAGCCTTCAAATCACTCTGGAATGTGCAGTTCGGTCAAAAGTCTTAAGGCCATATAGGCTTTTCGCTTCAGTCATACAACAGAGCCATTACGGTACTATTAAAGGACGAATGTCCTTGAAATGCTAGCAGAAGGTTTCCTCTAGCGGTACAGAAGCTTCCTGCTTGACTTGTGTTTTGAATGATCCGCTAAAGGAGCATTCTATGAACATTCATTTCGCTGCAGCTGAAAGCTGTGGCCTTAAAGGACTAAAGCCACCTAATTTTATTGCGCGTTTTCTTCGGTCAAACGATGCGTTACACATTAGAATACATGAATTACCGGAGTCTACAACCGCTAAATACTTTATAATTTAATTTCTTCTCTCATTCTGTTTCAGTTACATCGACCGAACGAAGACTGTGACGTCAAGTTGAAGTTTTGGTCACGTGATCAATTAGAAAAAACTGCAATATAATCACTGATATATAGCTTTAATTCGCTTCGACATTGAATCCAGCCCTTTCCAAGACCAGACAAAAAATGACCTATCAGCAGTTATTTTTTCAAAGCGAAACTTATTGCCCCAGGGCATCAGTGATGGGTGAACGTGTGATGAATGATATAGTAGAGATTAAATGAATGGAAAAAGGCTAGCTGATTTGATGAAGTCCAGTAGAGAACGATGGTACGGTACCTGCGTCCAGGCAATGTATGAAGCAGGGTTGCTTGGTTATCAGCAGTTA
The DNA here is from genome assembly GCF_052857255.1 of Amblyomma americanum. Lineage (NCBI taxonomy): Eukaryota > Metazoa > Arthropoda > Arachnida > Ixodida > Ixodidae > Amblyomma > Amblyomma americanum. The sequence goes on from NC_135505.1 coordinate 144,414,684, forward strand.
TATGTCCGATTTTTTATGCCTCATGTGACCTAAACACCAACTAAGCGTCATAGTCATCGTTCGACTGATGAAACCGAAACCGAACCTGCGTCAAGAAGGAATTCAATTATAAATTTATTTAGCGGTCGTACACGAACACCATAGGGTGCTCCATGTATACGAACGTCTAACGTGTCGTTTGAAAGAACAAAACACGCAAGCAAAAATTTGGTGTCTATAGTGCTTTAAGACTTTTGACCAAGACTGTACACGTATACACGCATGCGCAACCTTCACCCCCCGGCCTGGAAAAGATAAACTAATCACCCCCCCCCCCCCCCCAGCCCCCCCTCACCACCCGCAAAGCGGCCGTCACACGTATGCCGTTATCAAGTGTCCGTGAGGAATGTCCACACACGCACAGAACAACAGTTCTCCCAAGAGCACCTTTGCAGGACCACCGGCGCGGGGAAAGCCATGCAGATATTACGCGCCAGCGACTGCCTTGGCTCACGGCGCGGCCAACGTGCGAACAAACCGCCGCGGTGGTGCTTGCTTTTTTTCTGGGTCAGCGCCCGTGCGCGGAGACAACCTTGAGCGCACGGCAGCAAACCGGGCAACCCTCTCTCCTCATACGCCCCTCTCTCTCTCTCCCTTTGCCTCGGGCAAGCAACGCCGGACAGCGGAGGCAGCGTCCACTTGGCAGTGCTGCCTGCTGCCGCCGCCCTCTTCCCTACACTGGGTATACAGTAGCGCCTTGCCGTAGACTACAGAAGACCCGTATGAGGCCCTAAGGTGTTCTCCACTATACTGGAGGCTTCAAAAAAATTTGTCTCGCCCTTATCCGGCAAGATATTCTGTACGTGACTGTTGCCGGTTTATTATAGTAGGATGCAACTTAAAAAAAAAACAGCAGTTGTTAACACTGGGCCACGTTCCGAGGCGTACTGTGTTACTCCGCCAAGAAGTACTTTAATTTGGGCTAGTTGGTGCATAGCTTCTAGATGATGTCAAGACGGCGCGAAAACAACAAGTATACAAAAAGAGGCACACGAACACAACAGGACAGGCGCCAACTCGCAACTGAGGTTTATTCGCCCAAACCCTTACATTTTATGAAGCACCCGCCACCCAGTCACAAAAGTAAATGGAATCAGCTTTGAAATGTTTGACCAAGCCAGCTATCAAAATTCTAGAGCTCATAACTTTTTCTCTCGTGATTAGCTTCTTGTTTAGGTGACAAGAGAAGTTCCAGCAACGGACTACTTTTTTTGTCGTGGAGGAATTCTGTGCGCCGGTCCTGAATGTACGCGGAGCTTCACTGCAGACTTAAGTTGTATCCGAGTATAGTGCGAGCTGTGACCAGATTAAAGGGACACTAACGACCAATTGGTGTGACCTGTGTCTAGAGCCTGAAAACTAAACATTTTGACAGACTTGTCTGTCTGGTGGGTTTGAAGACTTTTAATAAGCTCTACACATCTCCGGCCAAAAACTTTAGTTTTTTTTTTCACGTTTCGAAGCCGGCTCGGCTCCTTCCTTCATCAGGGGTGACTGGGGGGCAGTAGCTAGCGTCTCTTTAAGTATGCATGCAGGGGAGGTGGGGATCAAAAGAACGAAAGCTGTGATGCGAAAGGCGTGGTTTTTGGTTGGAGACGTGTAGAGTTTATTATATGTCTAAAGAGTATAGGGCATTTCAACTCAGTTTTCTTTGCCAGTTTATGATCCCCAAACCACGATTACTTTTCCCCCTGCAAACGAGGTAATGATAGAAAACAATTTCAGGACGTCCATGAGCTGGCGTAAACGAAAGTTGGCTTCTTTCGGAAGCGGTCGAATCACTGAGGGAACGAAAATAAACAGAAATAAAAAGTCGGCGACATTGAATTGACGTTGCGTAACAAACACACGCCCCTAGAACAGCTGACGTGCCTGCAGAAAGCGAAAATCGCGCCTATAAAAGGCGAAAAATATCGCCCTAAGTTGATTGGCACACGAGAACAAAATTCCAAAGATCGAGTGTACGATTGCCTTATCTCTGTGAATGAGTGAAACCGCAATTGCTTTCGTGTTTTTGTCAGTGTTACGGAACTGCTCGTTAATCACCATTTGGCGCTAATCGCCGCTTCGAACGAGCCAGCGGCCGCTTGTAAACATAGAGCGAACACAGAGCAATGCCAGCTACGGCTTTTTAGATATAACTCGCCGCGGGCGAGAACAGCCTTCGGCTACGCATGCCAAGCACTGAATGAAGGTACAGGCCTCCAAGATGTTGATGGGGGCAGGAAAGCACGTGGTTAGCAATACATGGAGCGCCGTCTCGCGACAGCCACCTGCGTTACCAGCGAGGTTGTACAGAGGGCAGAACACTTGTCTAACACGTTCTGGGCGTGTTTCGGGCCGAACACGCGATATCTAGCGATAACGTCTGGTTTAAAAGGTCTGGATGTAAGCATCTGCAGTTAAACTCAGAGGATTTCATCGTCATTTTTTGCTGTCCTAGTCTCAGTGGTTTTGGGAGCTGCGGAACACACAGTTCGGTCGTTCTAGACAAGTGTCTTTCCCTCTGTACGCGCATGCGCGTAACGTCGCCAGTGACGCAGATGTCTACCGCTAGAAAACTCTAGAAGTTGCAGTAAGTATCCATGGCAACGCGGTTCTTTACTCGGCACGTCCTTGCTCTTTTTGCCATCTTTGAGGTGGCTATATGTTCCACCGACCACATCTCTCCAGTTGTAGCTATAGTGAGTCGTAGTAGGAAGGACCTGTGTTGTTTACATCAGTCAATTAAGTGCCGGAGGACTCCATGTAGAAGGTTCGGGTCCTGGTTGTGTTTGAACTACACGTTGAACCTGCACTTACCGAACTGTCCGTGTATTCACCGAGCTCCCTTGCCACTATCGAACCACTTAAATGTTTAAAATGGTGCACCACTCACTCACATACTCACGCACTCTTACATCGGTCAACATCACCGAAGAAGAAATAATGAGAGTATCTGCGACCCAACAGGGGCCAATTCAATGGCGAGCTCGACACGACAACCTGAACTCGACCATCTGCCAAACGCGTTTAAGATAAAACGAACGCATTAATCACACAGCGCGTCCGACTATCCTTGTGCACAAGTCTCCTAGCCCCACTAGTGCGCGGCTGGCTCATCTGCGTTGTAGCCTAACGAGTTCATTTCACCGAGCACCGAAAGAAGAAAAAAAAAAGAAGTTGATTAAACGCATGTAAACCAAGCAAACTGAGATTTCATAGAGAGATACACAACCACCCGACCCGGAAGGAGTCCGATGCGGAAACGGGGCGAACACGAATAAGCCCGAATCGAAGCCGGCACAAGCCAAGAGAAGCCACCGCCGCCGGCAGCCCGCATGCAGCGTCCGCTGCGCCAAATCGTCTGCGAAAGGTAAGCCAAGGAGTCGGTCGTCTGTTTCCTTTTTCTTCCTCTTAATTTCTCACCGGCCAAGCCAAGACAAGCCGAAGCGAAGTTGAAGGGCGCAGGACGCGCTAACATGGCAGGCGCCCTCGTCATCAGCCGCGCATCTTCTTTTCATTTATCTCCTTTTTCTTTCTGTTTATTAAAGTTCCGAACGAGTGCGCACGATGCCGCCGCTTAAGCGCAAACAGCCGGCGGCTGGGAGTGCCCGCACCTTATTCTTTCTTTCTTTCTTTCTTCTTCTTTCTTTCTTTCTTTGACTGTATTTTTACGGCAGCGGAGACCGCGGGAAAGCCAGCGAGCGCGGTGGCCGTTTTAATTACTCCCGTGACGTCACGGGCTGGCCGGCCAAAAGCCTCGGGGCGTGTTTTTTTTTTTTTCCCTACTTTTGTTCGTTTATTTATTTCCTTATATTTTCCTCGCCGCGGGCGCTGCCGCCGCGACGGTAGGCGGCGTTGTTTTCACTTTGTGGCCAAAGAAGGTTGGACAGCAACTCGGTGTGCGCGGCGGCAAAAAAGTTTCCGAATCTGCGATTCGCTTGCCATCCTCTTGTCGGCCGAACACTCTAAACACGAATGCGCTTATATGGGTGTAAAAAGAGGGTAATCTGGACAGATTACTCTTTTTTGAACTCCTTTCTGTTTAGAGTGCACGCTTGCGCCAATGAATCCGAAATAAACGGCGGCTGGGGTGGTCTGCCGCATGTGTGCGATTTGTACGCGCATACGAATTACGAAGGAAAGATGGAACGCAGGATCCGTGTATTACTGAGGTACAGGAAAGATTTAGAAAGGACGTTATGAACGAACGAGCGAGATAATGAGAACGAGGCGGGAAGAGGCAGAAAGAAGCGATCGCGCGAATCAAACACGGAAATGCTCAGATGAGGGGATAGACACAGGATGCATCGAAATAGAGGTTACTTGGACAAATAAATAAAGGAGGGAACGAAAGAAAAGGTATAAAAATGGGAAGGTTGGTAAATGAGCTCTCAAAGAAGAAGAGGCAGTCGAAAGTCAACTACACGTGTTTGGAAAAAGAAAAAAATAACTGAATCAAGGAGAAAAAAAATGCTTCAAAAGGGCCGATAAGGAAGAGGAAAGCAAAGAAGGAAGCAAGTTAAAAATAAATTACAAAAAGCGCTAGTTAGTTCCGTGTTTGGAGTGGCTGTAGAAAGTAAACCAAGCAGCATCTCCACCTTATACCAGTGGTGGGAACTTAAGGGTGGCTGTCACGATGACGTAAGCAAGGGGTAGAGCGCAAGAACCATGTGCGATTCCGAGCAACTTTTATCGCATCGCCCACATAATACGTTAGCTGACGCGACTGGAGTGTGACGAACATGCCCGTTAGCGCGAATGATTTCATTTCTGTAGTCACTCTGCAAACTGTCATTATAACTGTCCGAGATTACACTACTGGAAAAATCGGCGAATTACAAGGAATACTCAAAATAATAAAACGATTCGGCAGAAACACCCGAGAGTGCTTCCGTGTGGGAATGCGGAATCATTATTGTCCCTGGGTGCATGGACACCCACTCACACACACACACACACCACACGCACACACGCGCGCGCATGACACCACCTATAACGCTGTACGGCGAACGGCTGCGTCACAATTTTTACACGAAAATCTGGTAAGTCTGGGAAGGTGCACCTGTCGTCGGTTCGAATCCCTGTCGCAAGCTAGCCTCCAACTTGACTAGCACGTGGAAGCTATATGCGACGAGAAACCGCATGGCACCACCCGGAATGCCATACGACAAACAGTTACGTCATAATTTTGATACGAATGTTGTCGGGAAAACTGGCGCCACATGGATGTCGGCCAATGGGGTGTATATATGGACGAACGACATGTATATAATGATTGTCTGAAATGGCGGTGCCCGGCTTGCTGTGTACGTCATACGGCCACTTGATGACGTCACCCTGTTTTCCACGTCATCGCTGGAATTTTCTCTATCATCTGCGAGTACACACACACACACACACACGCACGCCGCCGGCTTTTTCACGTAATGAGGCGAGTAATGCTTTTGCATTAATAAAGACAGATACACCGAATTGAGCGACGACGACAGCTCCAGCAAAGAGAACAGGCACGCGTCACAGCGCGACGCGATTGAAAGACAGCCAGTTTGAAAAACCGCAGCTCACGCGAAAGAAATCCGCCAAAGGCAACCTGCAGGTTATGCGCGAGTGAATGCAGTATTTGCACGCTGCGGCGACGGCGGCTAAAGCGGCGTGCAGCAGAGCTGTAATGAAGTTCGGCTTTCCGCTCCTCCCACCTTCCGGAAGACGTGGAAACAATGGCGGGGCTCCGGAGATCAGGAAACCCGGCGGCAATGGAGAAACGCTGTATACGCTCAGACGAGCAGCGGGGAGGGGGGGGAGGGGGGGGGGGGTATTCCAGAAACTGAAGAGGACGACCCCCGAGGCAAGGGAGCATGCGTACGCAGAAAGTGAAGACACGTAAAAGGAATGCATGCCAAACAGAAAGCGATGACGCTCACTTCACGAAATATCGCACTACATGGAACGGCGACTGAAGATTCAGTGGCAAACGCAATAAATACGTTGGCGTTACGCAGACCATTGACCAGCGACACCGATGGGTCGTAAACACATCGTTTAGCCTGCCTTCGCACACAGTAAGTAAAAAAAAAGAATGTGTGAAAATGTGAAGATATGAATCAAGTCTGTTGCTGTTTGGGTGAACGTAAAGAAATGGTTGAGAATAGTTGTACCGGTTCATACAATTTCCTTTCAGAGTTTAATCTGCAGCGATATCACAGCATCGTCTGCTCTTCTTACAAGCTTACTTACAAATAGATTTTTTTTGTCGCTTTTTGGCCTGCTGTGCACTGGCTATGCAATGAAGTCCTATAAACAACATTCTAACCCAGTTTATAACAGTTTAGCCTCGCTTAGTGTGGTGCTTAAAGGCCGCAGAAAGCCCATCAAACTAGCATTATTGGCGTTCACAGTCATCGAAAGTAAACTTCTGCTGCAGATCAACAAACCGACGGCCCGTACTTTCTGGTGGATATACTACCAGCACACTGGTATCAATCGTTGCAATCCAGAACATTCGACTGGGGGTTCGCACGCACCATGTGTTCCCAAATTGATCAGTGCTCTTTCACTCTGCGTCGCTGCAGGAGTGAGTGAGTGAGTGAGTGAGGAGTGAGTGAGTTAGTGAGTGACGAGTGAGTGAGGAGCGAGTGAGGGGTGAGTGAGTTATTGAGTGAGGAGTGAGTGAGGAGGAGTAAGTGAGAGTGAGTGAGAGTGAGTGAGGAGTGAGCGAGTGAGGGTCCTGATGAGCCTGATGAGCTCTGAGTCATCATACCCATCATGACCCGCAGCGATTCACTCCCGCGCGGTCGGTGGTGGTGCCGGCGCCGTCCGTACACAACCGCCGATAGCGAAAGCCTTTCCTTCGCCGCTGATCGCCGCCGCGGCGAAAAAAAGCGAGCCGAGGCCGAGTTCAATCAAGCGTTGCCACCGCAGCAAGGAAGGCCTCCCCGTTCTCGCAACGACAACACAAGCGCCGGCGACGACGACTTCCTGAATTCCCATGGCGGAAGCAATGGTTCGCCGAAGGGGGGACCGCCGTCTCGCCTCCCCGGCGGCGCCGTTAATTGCGAAGACGCCGGCATCGCCGCCTCTCCGGGTGTGAGCGAGTGTGTGTGCGTGCGTTCGTGTTGAGGACAGGCGTGTAGAAAGTGAGCGGTGCTGAAGACTGTGATGGTGAAAGGAGGGTGTGTGCTGCGGAGTACGCAGAGAGAGAGAGAGAGAGAGGCGGCATCCCATCCCCTCGTTCTGCGCTCGCAGGGTCGATATCAAGGGCTCTGTGCATGCCGTAAGATGGGCTCAAGGAGACCCCGGATTTACAGCTCAGTGCCGGGATCCTTCCGCCAGAGCCTGCGGCGCATGCGCACCTGAGCACGAAGCCGGTATGCCCTGAAATTATCACAGTAGGCGTGTCGGGACCAGCCAATTTGAAAAGCAGCAGCTCACGCGAAAGAAAGCCGCCAAAGGGGGTGGTTAGAGTGGTTAGAGCGCTCGGCTACTGATCCGGAGTACCCGGGTTCGAACCCGACCGCGGCGGCCGCGTTCCGATGGAGGAGAAACGCAAAAGGCGCCCGTGTGCTGTGCGATGTCAGTGCACATTAAAGATCCCCTGGTGGTCGAAATTATTCCGGGGCCATCCACTACGGCATCTCTTTCCTTCTTTCTTCCCTCCTTCTTTCACTCCCTCCTTTATTCCTTCCCTTACGGCGCGGTTCGGGTGTCCACACGAGATTTTTTTTTTTTCATTTTCATGTCGGCTTGTAAAGTGTGTACACAGGATGAGTCCGGACAAATGTCGAACACCGTTGCAAGGCGGTCAAGTTTAGATGCAGGCGGAGTTGACCTTACAACGGTATTGCCGGTATTTGTTCAGTCTGCGCCTCGTTCAGTTTCCTACAGCTCTCCCATTTTCACGTCCTTCGTCCCATCCACCAAATCGCAGTTAATGTGATCAGTTAAGCAGCTGCAGCGAATTTCCTTCCTTCGTGACCTCCTTTCAAGAAAAAAATAATATGAAGAAAACAACGTACTTAATACGCGTAGTGCAATAGAACTTCTATAACAAAACTGATGATTTACGAATGGCCTAAGGGCTGTCTCTTCGTTTATGTGCTCTCTAAAAAGTAGAATATGCCATCTCGTTTATGTCTTCTCTAAAAAGTAGAATATACCATCTCGTTTTTTATCTTTGTCGTGTCGCAACATCTATATAACCCAACATCGATCAAAAGAGCACGATAATTAAAAGTGCGGGGCATGCCACGACAAATTTATCAGGCACGTTTGTCGAAAGACAGATCTCTCTCTGGCGAGCTCTTGAGTGGCAGTGGCACATCAACCCCCCCCCCCCCCCCTTCCGCCTCCGGACAGTTCTAACGGCCCCGCCTAGTCACGTCCGGGCCATCAAACAGTAAAAGGCGCAGAGGGGATGGAACAAAGCCAACAGTAACGCTTCGCCGCGCACAGCAACAAAAGAGCCGCCTACTGCATCGCCCCCTGCCGGACTTATCACCACTACATTCACACAAGCCCAAGCGAGGAACTCTTTAGTGCTTCCCCGAGTGTCTGCACGTACACAAAACGAACACGAGCTCAGAACAAGCGTTGTGCACGTGTCCCATAGGCTATCAGAGCGAACGCGAAACACTTTTTAGAGGCATGATGTGTACACTAAGTGCAATGTCGAGGCATTTGAGTGGTGGCACATCACAACACGGTGTGCGCGTACGAGGGAGCGCCGGGAACGGGGGGGGGGGGGGGGGGGGGGGGTGCATCACAGATTAGCGCGCACACAAACACAGGCACGGCACAGTTCTGAACTGCCGCACATTCACACATTCCGGCTGTCTCAGATAGAGCGCACCACGTTATGTGTGTGTGCCCTGAACAACGCTTATGGAGTAGGCACACTGTACCGAATCTGTCTCACGCACACGCACGCACGCGCACAAACGCGCACACTTCGGAAACGCAAACGGAGCGTGCCTTTAACGAGGCACCGCGGCGGCCGAAGTGTTTTTTTCAGTGCAAACACTCACGGGTCAGTGGGAGGAGAGGCGGAAAAAAAAAGGGGGGGGGGGGGGGCGCCGGCGTCGCTTTGTCGGCAGCTGAGTGAGTGCATGCCACTGTGGCCGCCTTTTAAAGCACGGGCTTATAGCGTAAGCTACGCAGAGCACAGCGCCTCCGCTTCCGTACGCCGCAACTTTCAGAAGCAGCTCGGGATAGAGCGGCGGCAGGCACGTTTTCTTCGTGCTTCGTCGCTCGCTCATTCTCGTTCGCAGCAATCTCGCCCGGTGCCTCCGTAGGCTTTCCGCTTTTGATGCATATACGGGCGCCTTTCCATCTTCTTTCTATCTCCTTCTGAAAGCACTGTTTTCATCTTTCTTTCCCGGCGGATTCTGCTTGACGTTCTTTACTGCGTACCGCTAACGTGCGGTCTGCGCTGCGATGAGTGAAAGGTAAAGAAGGAGCAAACGAAGAAAGGACGAAAGAACTAAATTAAGGAAAAAGATTGAATGGTACGAAAAAGAAATACAGCATGATGGAAGAAAGGAACAAACCAAGAAAGAAATAAATGAAGAAAGAGAAAGGAAGAAATGAAGATAAAGAGAGGAGGACAGAATGAAAAAAGAAAGAGCGAAGGAAAAGAAAGAAACAAAGGAAGAAATAGAGAGGACAAATTAAAAAGAATGAAGGTAAAGAAAGAAGGTGAAAGAGAGAAGGAAAGGAAAAGAAACAAAGAAGGAAAGAACAGAAGAAAGAGTGAAAGAAAAAAAAGAAACGAAGAAAGAAATTAACAGAGAAGGACAGAATGAAAAAAAGGGATGAAGGAAAAGAGAGATGGTGAAAGAAAGAGAAGGAAAGAAAAAGAAACAAAGAAGGGGAAAGAACAGAATAAACAGTGAAGGATAAGAAAGAAGCAAAGAAAGAGAGGAAGAAGGAAAGGAAGAAACAGAAAAGGAAAGAAAGAAAAACGAAGGAACGAAAGAAAGAAAGAAAGGAAAAGAAAGGAAGAAAGAAAGAAAGAAAGAAAGAAAGAAAGAAAGAAAGAAGGAAAGAAAGAAAGGAGGCACACAAGTGGAAAGGCGCCTCATTTGCAGCCGACAATGCGTTACCGCCGCAGCTCCGCCCAGCGTATTTGCGCAGTATGTGAACAACGCACGGGCTGTGGCGCGCGCGGCAGCGCACGACGTCGAAACGAGAGAGCAAACACTGTCCCCGTTCGCATCACGCGATGGCGGAGGAGGGCCACGATTTTGCTCCGGCAGAGGCCGCGCAATGATGGAAAGAATTCAGAAAGAAAGAAGAACACATAGTAAGCGAGCAGAGGCACCGCGTGCTCTTGTTTGCACATTTTGTCGTTGGCAAGCGACTGCCGGCGAAGGCGGCCTTACTGCGTCATTTGGTTGACACATTTTTTTTATTCGCCTGTATTCGTTTGTGTCCCTTCAATGCAACTGCCAGATTGCAGGTGCGGTGCACTGACATGCATAAGTCACGTATGACGAGTGGTCGCTGTTATATCAGCAAAGACGAGCATGGCTTAGCGTCGCGAGACTCCTGGACGATATGCGCTCATGTAAACTCATTACGCGTTGTTACGCGATAGCGTACATAACTCGTTCAGTCGTAAAGCCGTCGGCGTAGTAGTAGTGAGCACGGCCGCGTGTCGGAAATAATCGGGGGCTGCGTAAAAAAAAAATGTATCGCGGAAATTTGTGGTTCTAGTGACTGATGATTGATTGGTGTGTGATAGGCAATGACGAGGTAATGAAATCATTGCAATGAATTGATTAATTAAAGAAATGAGAAATGGGTTTTAAAGGCGTCAAAGTACTCAGAATGTGAGGCCAATGCTTCATGATGCTAATTAAGCACATTTAGAGTGTATAATTGATCAGTTGTAATTGATAACCACTGAGCCTCTGCGGCGGCGTATCCTGCCTCGGCGTCATTACGGGAAGCTTTACCTGCACAACGGACTAAAACGTTTTGTCGCGACAATCTGCTGTGCGGATCCCGTACAGAATATGTTTCAGCATTGAAGCGAGGCGGGAGTCCGACCCGCGGAGCGCTGGCTGGCCGAGACGGCCTCCAAAGGCCATCGCGGAGAGCGCCCGAGGCGATGCATGAATTCGCGCGTGCCCGCGGCGTGTCGACCAAGGACGTCCTTTCCGGATTCGGAGCCGCAGCCAAGTCGTGGACGCACGCATCGGCCACCAATGCTCGCTCGAGTTGCGCCCGTGTATGTATGCCCAGTGGTCGGAGATAATGAGCCGATCACGAAGAGGGGGGGGGGGGGGGGGGGACGAAGAGGCCCAGAGGGAGAGAGCCAACAGCAAACGTGGAACAGTGCAGGGCTGTGCTGGATATACCCTTCGAGTGCATGCAGGAGCAGTAATACAAGAGAATAGAGCGGAATATTAGAACATATATTAAAGCGAAAGCATTACTAGGCTACGTCGGCGGTTTCGTGTCATCAAAAAACGCGTCCGCAGCCATTGTGGGGAACTAGAAAGAGAGAACGTCTAATAAGTCGTTATAATCGAAGGAGGATGATGTGAGGATGCGGCGCAAAAAATTTGGTGACGATCGGATGAATGGTTAGTTAATTAGAGCCAAAAAAGTGAAAAAAAGTGGCGCCAAATTTGAAACGCCGGAAGTGTAGTTCCACGTGACCGGAAGTGTGGGCGGAAGCAACGCCCGGCGCCAAATTTGAAAGTTTGGAACGAAGCGTGGTGGGAATTAGACGAATTGCACATATTCTCAGGAAGATAGGGGCAATAGAGTAAAAGATGAGCAAAGAGGAGCAAATAAAGGCAAAGAGGAGCAAATAGAGGCAAAGAGGAGTAAATAGAGGCGACGAGTGCCGAGGAGGCGTCAATGCTTTCGCATTACTCCAATGCGGGTTACCGCAGGGATGTCGAATTTTTTTTATTATTTTCAGTACACCCTGCAGCGCCCAAGCATTATAGCAGGGGAGTGGGTACAACATTAAAGTGATGAGCAGTTAAAAAAAAAAACTCACATGAGAGAAAGAACAAAAAAGGGAGAGGGAAGACAAAGGAGTAATGTATCAAAATAAATTAAACAAAAGTATACATAACGAGGAGCAAAAGTGCATTCGGTGAACAAATAATGGTTTGAAAGAACAGCGAAATCAGAAATCACTGATTGGCCGTAAAAATACATCTCGATGTACACTCACAACTAATATAATAATATAAGATATATTATAGGTATATAATAAACGTCATCGCGGAGGCCATATTTGCATCGGCTTGCGCATAACGCGTCCAAAATTTGCAAAATGCAGCGACCTTGCGCGAATAATATTCTAGGAAACAGAGCCAGCATCCGCAATTTTCGAGCCTGCATAAGTAGAAGCAGATAAGTTCTTGGATGAGCTCCCCCCTACCGGTTGGATAGCTATTTCGAAATTGTGCGATTAAATGACGTTCACAAGACTCGAGCGTCTGGACGCAGGACCTTCAGCATCGAGATCAGTTCGTGGAACTGTTGAAAGGCATGGACTACTACCACAACTTCCAGTTGTTGCCGCATAGTACTAATGTACAATGAAACAAAACGCGAAAAGCGGAGTTTGCACCGATCATTACCACCTAGTTATTTCTTTCCAGCGATTCTTGCTGCCACCCTAAATCCCTGGAAACTTGTTTGTCTCACCCCGCCACCTACCTTTAATTTCGCTTTCATTGAATTGAATTGGCTGTTGGAGAAAGCAAATGGTGCAGTATCTGTCTCACATATCGGCGGACACCTGAACCGCGCCGTAAGGGAAGGGATAAAGGAGGGAGTGAAAGAAAGGAAGAAAGGGGTGCCGTAGTGGAGGGCTCCGGAATAATTTCGACCACCTGGGGATCTTTACCGCGAACTGACAGCGTTTCGCCTCCATCGAAACGCGGCCGCCGCGGTAGGGTCCGAACCCGGATACTCCGGATCAGTAGCCGAGCGTCTTAACCACTGAGCCACCGCGGCGGGTACGCTTCCTTGATTTATATCCATGCATGCACTTTGCCATAATCTGGGACCGACAATTGCCGGTTGTGCTTTGTGTGATAACAATAAACCAATAATTACTCCATAAACGACGAATGAAATGTATTATGAAAGAAAAGACCTCCCTCGGTAACACTTGTAGGAAGCGTCTCGCGCTCAAAGCAAAAAGGAAGTGGCCGAGTTACGCAACTCGCGGCTTCACGTAACGCCAGAAAAAGAGAGTTCTTAGGTCGGACACGAGGAAAAAGAATAAGTGGCCGACACCGCCAGTCCGCGTCTGTACAGCGCAATAGGCAAGCAACACGGAATGCGGAATGCAGGCCAAACAAAGGGCTTCGGGTTCGCACGCGTAACGAAGCAGAACTGTTTCTCCTTTTCTTCCACCGCGCTCTTTCGTTTTTTTTCTTTCTTGAAGCCATGCTTTCTCTTTTCTTTTCTTTCTAGCCGTTACCACTTTCTTTTCTCCTTCGCTCGTTTTTTCGGACTGCTTCCTCGTATTCCGATGCCCGCTGTGAATTTTGTGAAGCAGAACGAAGACACACACAGCCGGGTTCCGCTGGCGCCGCCCGCACCATGTGGCGACTGGGGCGCCAGCGAGAGGCAACACACCGCTTTCGCTTCCGGAACTATCCCCCTGCTTTTCTCTCTTC